>NC_044188.1:35497856-35652856 GCF_900880675.1 Sparus aurata | reverse complement strand
TCGAAGCTTGTACCTTCCTTCACCATGGAAGATGACAAGCTACCGGCAAGGACTTGTGCGTCTGGCAACAAGATATTGGGAGCATCAACCCACTCTGTTTGTGCTGCTTACCTTGGGCTGAAACACGCCACGGCCGCGCTAGCATCCACGGCTTCTTGTGAGCACTGTGCACGCCTGTCCATTAAAACTTGCCGACACAGACTAGCACGCCAAGCTAGCCTGTTGACAGCGGACCCCATGATTGGGGTAACCAACCCTCCGTCACTGGAGTTAGTGGAGAGTCTTGAGGGAAACGCCATCCCAACGGGTGCCAGCTGGGGCGAACAGCTCATGCTATTGCTCCACTAACTGACCACGATGACCCCGAAGTCTGCCTGATGGCGGAGCAGGGTGACATCGCGGGAGATGATTTTGACTCGGTGGATGAGTCCATTAGCCTTGGGTCTTACAATGATGACGAGGATCTGGCATGCTCCTTTACCCCCGCCCAGGGGTGAGTCAGGCAGCGGGTCTCCAAAGCCACCCGCCGGTTCGGACCTGCACGATGTCTGCAAGAGAGCGGCTGCAAAGCTTGGCATCATGTGGCCGGAAACCCTCACCGAGGCCACCACGTTTCGTTATGAGGGAAGAAGGCTGCCAAAAGTCAAATCCTCTACCAGACAGTTCCTGCCAGTCTTCCCTGAGTGCATATGGAGGAGGCAACCCGGTCCTGGAGCCCTGGCTCAGCGCTGGACTGGGCTGAAATGGAAGAGAAAGGTTTCTCCCACCTCCCTCCAGTCGAGCCTCTGCTCACCTCCCACCTCCATCCTTCAGAAAGTCCACCATGACGGCAGCGAGCCCCGCTTTCCTGTCAAAGGCATTGTTTTCAGACTTCACTGACCGAAAAGGGCTATAAATCGGTGGCCATGTCGGTGAGGGCCCTGAACGCATCATCGCTGCTACTGGCCTACCAGGCTGAGCTACAGGATGAGATGTCAGCCTCACCCGCCCCAGCCCTGTGGGATGAAGTGTGCATGGTCACGGACCTCTGCCTGCGTCTACACAGGTGCGCCGTCGAAGCCTTGGGAAGAGCCATGGCTCTGATGGTCGCTCAAGAGAGAGCTAGGAGGCTGAACCTCTCCAGTCTCTCTCAGAGGGAGAAAGCTCAGCTCCTCGATGTCCCCGTGGACCTGAAAGGCCTGTTGGGCCCGGCGGTTGCCACCATGCAGAGACGATGCGAGGAAAAGAAAAAGGAGGGTGAAGCGCTTCAACTGTGTCTCCCCAGGAAGATGCCGCTACCTCCTCCCCCCGCAGCACCTCGGTAGACGTTTGCCCAAGCTGTGTCCCGGCCGGGTTACCGCATCCCCAAATGCCAGCCCCAAGCCCGGGCGGCCAACCCAGAGCAAGCCATCTGAACTTAAGGGTGCATGGGCAAAGAAGCCCTTTGCTGCCAATGTGACGCAGGGAAACCAAGCGCCCCCCCCCCCCCCCCCCCCCCGCAACTCATGGGAGTATTAAGAAGCGACACACCACCTAGTGCACAGTCCTCGGAGTGGGCTGGCAGGCCCAGTCAGACGACTGCTTTGCCCCCGACAATAGATGTTCTGTTGCCCCTGACGATAGATGTTCTGTTGCCACCATGTTCAGAGAGGGCATGTTCCGGTTCCCTCAAGAGGCATGCAGAGGCCGTGCTGGCACTCTCAATTCACAGCCAGAGGAAGAGGAGGAAGGTCGAACCTGCAGGGAACTCCATGGAGCCCCAGCCGTATCACAAAAGCACACACCAGTGCACAAACACACACCAGTGTCCCACTGGCTTTCCCTGAAATGTTCAATAAAAATATTTTCTGGTGCGCAGCCAGACTTAAAGCCAAGGGCACAGCCACTTTTGTTAATGAAAAAAAACTCTGCAGATAAAAGGAGCTATCCGAATAGTACTGCCGGAAGAGAGACAGAGCGGTGTCTATTTGAGGTATTTTCTGGTCCCAAAGAAAGGCGGGGGTCTGCAACCCATATTAGATCTGCGTGCTCTGAACGAATACATGAGAAAGTTCAGGATGCTGACGCACACAGCTCTGATACGATTTGTGCGCCAGGCGACTGGTTCATATCCATAGACCTGAAGGACCCATACTTTCACATCCCTATCTGACCCCCGCACAGAAAATATCTCAGGTTTGCCTTCCAGGGCATAACATACGAGTATATGGTGCTCCCATTTGGCCTTTTATTAAGTCTACGGGTGTTTGTAAAATGCACCAAAGCTGCCATTGCCCTGCTCAAAGAGAGATACATAGACGATTGGCTTCTAGCCTCACAGCCTCCCGATCAAATTCAGGCTCACACTAGATTGCTCAAGAGTTTTTTGTTCCCAACTCAGAACATCGCACTCACAGCGCGTCTCTCAGAGGAGAGGGTGGAAGCCTTTCAGGCTTGTCTGACACTTTTTCGCAGAGGGACGAGGCTAAAGTTCAGAATATGTCTCAGACTACTGGGGCTAATGGCATCGGCCTTGACGGTCATTCCGCTTGGCCGTTTGCACATGCGACCTTTTCAGTGGTTGGTGGCATTGCTAAACTTAAACCTGACGCCAGGTCTCAATCCCCAGGTCTCAGTCCCCACAACATGCATCCTGGCTTTGCGCCCTTGGAGATGCACAACTCTTCTGATGACAGGAGTTACCATGGGAACTATCCTGACCAGAAAGGTCATTACTACAGGCGCCTCCCTTGCAGGCTGGGGAGCTACCTGCGAGGGCAGAATAATAAATGGCACATGGAGCTCACAGATGCAGTTGTTTCACATAAACTACCTGGAACTCCAGACTGTGTTGCTGGCGCTGAAACATTTGCACTTTTTCCGAGGGCAGCATGTTTAGTCCGGCAGATTAGTGAGATAATCGTTCACTTTGTGATACAAGCATCAAACTTGGCACAAATATTCTTTGGGACCCACTTTTTCCAAAAAGCCCATTAGCCACGCAAAAAATCCAATTTGGCCGCCAATTTCCAATATGGCCACCATTGAAAGCCATTAGACTTGGTATTTGACCTGGACTGAGATTGGATAATCACATTTTGATGATCTTGATTTTTAAATATAGGTGACAGGATCTGAGCTTTTCAACTCTTCGATAAAAAGTCCAAAAATGTGTTAAATTGTGAAGATAGACAGCAATGAATGGCAAAAATTACGCCTTTTTGTACACATTTTCGTTAGTTTAGTTAATTGTTTTCTCACTGTTTTTGGTATTTTTTTTGTTTGTTTGTTTTGTTACATTTGATACATTTAATATCAATAGAATATTTAAAATGAATGGGAAATGATCACTGGTTTGAACTGAACTTCACCAGGGCACACCTTCCAGGTTAAGTAAGTGCATGTTTTTCTTTTTTCATTTTGTTTTCTTTTTTTTCTTGGTATAGATTTTTATTTCAATAGAACAGTGAGGTTTGACAGAAGGACAGCTTTGGTGATATTTTGCACTGTTCCTTCTCAGTGTTTCCTCAATGCCCTCTCCATCATCCAACCAGGACATGTCTAACCTGACTGGCAACTGGTTGATTGCTTGAAAGAGTGGTATGTTTGTGGCAATCATTGAATAACCATTGCTCTCAGGACTACATGGCTAATGAGTTGGAGATTTCAACTCTTCCTTTAAATCTGTCTGACAAAGACAACACTTTCTTTCCTTTTACCACCTAACCATACAAAATACAAAAGCACATTCAGATATGGGACATAACTAGTTTCAAACATCAGAGTGCCCTACACCTAGCCCAATCATTCATCCAGTGCCATTTAAGTCCCATGTGATCTGTACACCATCCAGGTAATTAAAGCCCCATTAACCTTGGCTCAGCTTTCCCGCGCTGGCACATCCTGTCAGTTCAGGTGCGGCTAACTATATTACAACTAACTAAACTACCAGTTTGTGTATATAAAGGGCTAATTAGATAGCATTTGGGACACTAAGCTATACTTGCTATAACTACATTTAGTAGACTACAACTACGGTATGATGCCACCAGTGTGCCCTGGTTGTGCTTTGACATCACGCCATCGGCACAATAAACTTAATCGGCAGTGACACTGGCCATTTCTGATTTTTTGTTTTAGGTGTATTGTGGTGTTCTGGGATGCATATCAGTAGAAATAACGCCATGGAATAACTTTGCTAACAACCATGCTAACTAATCAATTACGTGCAATGTAATGGCTAGCAGCGAGCGAACTAACATCATATATAACAGCCTGATCTTTGAGTTGATCCAAGCTCACAAACAGTATTTCTGGTATGTGACAAATGTATTGCACTTCCTTTTCAGCTCACTACATGGGCTGCATTATGATATTTAACATTTAACCAAGTGTCCCAAATTTGAATAGTCAGAGCTATATTTTCCACTAGCGGGAGCTAGCTAGGAATAAGATGGATAAGCGCTGTCTGTATGGAGACTTATTATGATTCATGTAAACGCAGAACGTATGGTCAAGTCGGTGGTTTTTTGACCACCTAAGCGGGACAGAAGCCGACTGATCAGTCCGACTGCCTTTTCTGACGACGGTCGGAAGTCAGATAGGTGTGTGAAGGCCTTTATGAAGACATTTTTCAACATTTTGAGATTGATTTTTGATGTGGATCAAAAGATTTTGCATAATCGAAACTTCATGTGTGATAAAATTTTACAGAAAACTGCGAATCTGAGTCAAAAAATGGCCGCCATCTTGAAAACTAGCCTTGAAACAGTTTTTTTATTTGCATCATTGGATTTGTCTACTCAAAATACATACAATTCGGAGGGGGCGCTCGTGCGCTGCAATGGAGTAGACGCGTCTAGTTGGAGCTCCGTGCTGCTACCTCCATTTTCCTATTAAATTATTGCACCTGAATCTTTTTTTCCCTCTCCGCTGCCCTGCGGCCGTTCTACGTCGTAACCTGTTGGTCTGTGTTTCTACACCATGCCCAAGAAAGACGAAGGCAGAAAGGAGACGACCCAGGCGAGCCCGACTGCTGCTAACAACGATGCTATACTAGCCGCTATTGCTAGCCATGGCGTCGAGCTCGCCAAGATCTGCACGCTTGTGGATGACCTGAAGAAGTCGATGGAGGGGCGCCTTGACTCAATCGAAGCAAGCCTATCTGTCCTCCAAAAAGAACACCGCGAAGCTGCGCACCGTCTGGACGACATGGACGAGGCCCTCTCAGCTGCCGATAGCCGCATTACAGTGTTAGAGGCTACGTGCAAAGATTTAACGGCGGCTAACGGGCTCCTCAAAGCTAAACTGAATGACTTGGAGGGTCGTTCCCGTAGGCTCAACATCAGGATTGTGGGCATCAAAGAAGGAGAAGAAAATGGTCGCCCATCTGAGTTTGTGTCGCGGCTGGTACCGGAGCTTCTTGGCCAAGACAATTTTACTAGGCCCGTCAAAATTGACCGGGCCCACTGCAGCCTGAGAGCCAAGCCACTCGCTAATGAGCGACCGCGGATCATCATTGCAAGAGTCCACAACGACAGCGACCTGGTCAGTATCCTTCGGCTCAGCCGCCAACAAGCCCTGCTGCAGTACCACGGTGAGAGGGTCTCAATTTTCCCCGACTATACGGCTGAGGTGTCATCGCGGCGCCAGGCCTTCACCGCCGTGAGGAAACGGCTCATGGATGCTGGCGCTAAGTGCTCCCTGCGTTTTCCTGCCAGGCTTCAGGTTGTCCACAACAACACAGTGAAAATCTTCGACTCGCCAGCGGACGCTGAACGGTTTGCCAACTCACTGGCTGACAAAACATGACTGTTTATGTCTCATACACCGCACTTTATGCAGTGTCACTACTGATGTTGCGAGTAAGCATTTTGTCATTCGTAATGTCCAGTGTTATAATTTTCTGCCAGGAGTGAGATATCATATATTTTTTTAGATATTTTTTATAGAAATGGTCTTGTATAAATGCCACTCCTTCAGACATTTCTAATATGGGCTTTAGCGTTTGTTTGTTATCATGTTCTTACAGGTGCACCTTGCCATACCCTAACCCCTATTTTGGTGGTGCTCACGGTGCTGTTAGTATAGGTTAGCTTTTCTCTGCACGGTTTTGCTGTCTCTGTTTCCCGGCAGCCTCCCAACGGATAGAGGGCAGTGCCGCCTAGTTCTTGTCGCGGCCTTTGGTATGTTTTGGGGTTTTTTGTTTCTTGTGTGTAAACTGCCAGTCTCTTGTCACATTTGTCATGTCCGCCTTTATTTGCTGTTCTTTGGTTTTCTAAATGCAGGATAGTCATTTGGCCAAGCCGGGATTGAGTCCTATTACTTTTACATCTTGGAATTGTAGAGGTCTTGGCAAGGCACTTAAGAGGGGAAAGGTATTTTCACATTTAAAGTCCTTGTCTTCTGACATAATCTCTCTGCAGGAGACCCACATTCAACCTACAGAGCAGAGACGTTTGAGATCGCTATGGGTTTCACAAGTGTATCAATCCACTTTTTCTTCTAAGGCGAGGGGGGTTGCCATCCTTATCCGTAAAACTACCCCTTTTGTATTCAACTCCATAACAACAGACCCAGGTGGGAGATATGTCCTTGTCACTGGTGCAATCAATTCCTTCCCATTAGTTCTTTTAAACATCTATGCCCCTAATTTTGATTGTGCTGATTTTTCTGTAAAGTTTTTAATCTTGTTGCAGAATATAATACTCATAACATAATCATCGGGGGCGACTTTAACTGCTATTTCGATCCTCAGTTGGACAGATCTTCCACCAGAGCTGCCCCACCATTGAAATCTGTGCCAGTTCTTAATGATTTGGTGAAATCATTTGATTTGGCTGACATTTGGAGGCTTCAGCATCCCTTTGAGAGGCAATATTCTTTCTTCTCTCCTGTACATGGTACCTTCACCAGAATTGACCACTTCCTGGTGGACTCTAAATTAACCTCGCACACACTCAGTTCAACATATCATAGTATTCTAGTGTCCGATCATGCTCCTCTTTCAGTCCAGATTAATTTCAACCTCCAGACACCTTCATACAATTGGAAATTCAATCCCTCCCTAAATTCAGACAAAGCATTCCATGATTATATTTCAGCTAAGATTTCTGACTTTTTGCTCACTAATGATAATGGGGCAGTCTCTGACTCAGTTTTATGGGAGTCGTTCAAGGTGGTACTGCGGGATCACATCATCTCATATCAATCCGCCACTAAAAGGTCCAGGCTGAGGCGTCTCGCAGTTATTGAGGCTGAGTTGGCAGCGTTGGAGAACACTTATCGCAATACAAACAATGACGACACCCTTAGCGCCATCCTGAAGATAAAGTACGAGTATAATGTGATGCTGGGAGAACAGGTTGGAAGCTACATCCGTAAACTTAAGCAAAAACACTTCGAGCTGGGAGATAAACCTGATAAATTACTTGCTAGACAGTTAAAAGGTGTACAGGCTGACAGGGCAATACATACAATTTCTTCTTCCACTGGACAATTGATTACTGATCCTAAATTGATTAACAACAGATTTTTTGACTTTTTCAGTCAGTTGTACACCTCCAAATCTAAGTCCTCTGACTCTGACCTCGATCGTTTTCTCAATTCATTAAGAATCCCAGCTCTAAGTGAAGCCGCTAAGCTAGAATTGGATTCTGATTTCACACTAGAAGAAATAAAAATAGCCATTCGCTCCTTTCCCAATGGTAAAGCTTGTGGTCCCGATGGCTTTGGAATAGAATTCTATAAAAAACATATAGATGTAATCGCCCCTCTTCTTCTCCGAATGATAGGTTGTTCTGTGACAGATGGAATTTTTCCTAATAGTGTATATGACGCCAATATCTGCCTTCTCCTGAAAAAAGATAGGGACAGTACTAATGTTGCGTCTTATTGCCCCTTAAGCCTGTTAAACAGCGACCAAAAGATTGTCGCAAAAGTAATGACTAACCGATTAAGTAAACATATTGGCAAATTAATCCACCCCGATCAGACGGGCTTTATCCCAGATAGGTTCTCCTTCTCCAACACTCGTCGTTTACTAAACATTATGTATTCCACCAATCCATCAGACTCTGCCGTTATTTCATTAGACGCTAAGCAAGCTTTTGACCAAATTGAATGTTCGCGACCCTCAGAAAATTCGGCTTTGGCAATAAATTCATGACCCTTTTAAAAATGCTGTATGCTTGCCCCAAGTCGTTGGTCTTGACTAACCATGACAGATCTCCACCTTTCTTATTGCAACGTGGGACTAGACAGGGATGCAGCCTCTCCCCTTTGCTCTTCGCTCTTGCTTTGGAGCCTCTGGCTATCTCCATTAGGTCTTGTCCTCAGATCGTTGGCATCAGTGATGGTATATCTGATAGCCCTATAGGTTTGTATGCAGATGATGTGATCCTGACTTTATCGGACATAAGGTTGTCTCTCAGTCCACTTTTAAGTCTTATAAAGAATTTTGGACAGTTTTCTGGTTTTACCATTAACTGGGAAAAAAGTCTGTTTATGCCTCTGTCTGATGGGCTTGACTCTGCCTTCCTCAACAGTTTACCTTTTAAAGTTTCCACCGAGTACTTTACGTATCTTGGGGTCAACATTACCAGGAACCCAAAGCTCCTTTTTAAAGCCCCTGTACGGATTTTTTTAACTGGATATAGAAAAGTCTCTGGTTTCTGCTGATGTGTCTCTGTTACCTACAACAGCAAATGAGCCCATCAGCGTGAAGATACGCTTTTTCTAAGTAGTCTAATTCTATACCTCTGAAAGGCATTGGTCGGGTCGGACCACTGACGAAACGATTTTCGGCAGTCAGACCGGAACTGACGACATTCAGGATACGGCCAAAGTGATACGGCATAGCTGTTTTGTTGGTACGCTAGCCAGTGCTAGCCGAGCTAAAACTTTTGTCATGGCTGATAATGAGACAAAGAAAAGAAAAAAAATTAGAACCGAAGACCAACGAAAGGCAGAGAGGGAATCCGATCGAGCTAGGGCTAAAACACGGATAAACATTGGCGATTCCTTCCAGAGATGGAGAGAGTTGCGGGGCTTGAAGGGAGGGTCGGATCCATAATTCGCCCGATTCCTCCTAGACAGGTTTGTAAATTTTATTTCATTTATGAAATGTAATGCGGGACGTAGTTTACAGCAATACATGAATTCATGTTGTTACAACAAAGCTGGCTAACATTACCACTAGATTAGCTCTAGATACTACACTCGTGAAAACGACAACAAACGTCTTAGATCACGCATCCATTTCAGCTGTGTGTATCAGCCCAGCCGACCTGCAACGATGCATCGGTAATATCCTCTGTCATTATAAATGATTCAGTTTCTTACTTAGAACAAAACATCCATCACAATCACTGTGACTTTGCTGTAACACTAGCTCTGTAGCACCGTGGGTAATATATATAGCTGGGAAATTGCAGTGCAACAGCAGCATTACTTTGTTTCACCGGCGGCATATTATATTAACTAGAAATACAAATAGACACAGTACCTCGTCCATATGCACGCTGCAGATAGCTGCTAAAAAAAAAAAAGTTTTCAAAGCAAGTCCCGTCGTCTTTCCGACGTTTCCAAAACAAATCTACACGCGCCGGCCAGACAAACGTCTTCACGACAGTGGGCGCTAGAGCTCATGGGAAATGCAGTCTTCATTCCGGCAAAACACTACCGCTTTCGTCCAGCGGGGCCACCAAAATCAACACTAAATGAAAAGTCTGTACAGGGGCTTTAAGTTGAATTTTTGCTGACCTAATCGGTAAACTCAAAATCATGATAGATAGGTGGAAACTCCTTCCTCTTTCACTAATAGGACGTGTCAATATTGTCAAGATGGTTGTTCTCCCCAAATTTATGTATCTCTTTCAAAACATACCCATATATCTTACTACCTCTTTCTTCAAGATGTTAGATTCCATCGTCATTCCCTTCATCTGGGCTGACAAACCTTCTCGTATCTCTAAGGCACACCTGCAGAAATCTACTGCTGAGGGAGGCCTCGGCCTTCCTGTCTTCCGCCATTACTATTGGGCCTGTAATGCCAGAGCATTGGTTTTTTGGAGTCACTCTGCGGCTGTGGTAGAGCAAGCAGACTACCTCCATCCCATTTGGCCTGAAATTGAGACCCATGTAGCTTCAGTGCGTGCAGGTGCCTCCTTAGCAGCCATTCTGTTCTCCAAACAAAATTTACCTTTTAGATGTTTTAAGGATGATTTCGTTATGTGCAATACATTTAAGATTTTGAAACAGATTAAGGGTGTGCTGGACCTTCCTGGTGTGTCCACCTACGCTCCTATTTGTCAGAATCCTTATTTTAAACCAGGCATGATGGATGCTGCCTTTGTACAATGGGCCGACAAAGGCCTGACCGCCATCATAGATCTCTACATTAACGACCACTTTGCGACCTTTGCCCAACTGCAGACAAAATTCGGTCTCCCTTCCAGCCATTTTTTTCGATACTTGCAAGTCAGAAATTTTGTCAGGCAGTCGATCCCTCACTTTGAAGCGTTGCCTGAACAACACGTCTTCTATGAGCTAATGACCAAACCCCCCACCTCCAAACGCCTGATCTCTCAGTTCGTTAATCTTTTTAGTTTGGCAGCCCCATCTCTCCACATTAAAGAAGCTTGGGTATCGGACATCGGTGAGGAGATTTCGGATGTGCTGTGGGCTCAGGGGCTGACTACACTTTTAGAAATGTTCCTGTAAAAAAAAAACAGTAAAGAACTGGCAGCTGGGTTGCCATTATGTTACTGTAAAATTAACATCTTTTTACTGTCACTGAAATTTACTGTTTTGTACTGTAAATGAAAAATACAGTGTGAACTGTAAAAAAAACAGTAAATAATTGGCAGCTGGGTTGCCATTATGTTTATGTAAAATTAACATATTTTCACTGTTACTCAATTTACAGTTTTGTTCTGTAAATGAAAAATACAGTGTTAACTGATATTTAAAATTACTTTCACTTTATTTTACAATCAAATGACTATTTAGTTTGTATTATGTGTACATTTTAATAATCTATTTAAAATGAATACGATTGCACACAGTTGAAGGCACTCTTGTTAAGAAAAACATGTTATATGTCACTGATTTTAGGTTTCATAAAATCTCTGTTTGAACCTGGTCACAAGCACAGGAGGCAAACCATTATAAAATTAACCTACTGATTTTTTCAATCCAGTGATTACAATGTAAGAGAAAAAGCAGCTTCTTATTGCACTTTACTTTTTATTTGAATGTAAAGATGACATGTAAAAACTTCACATGCAGAACAAATTGCATGTCACTGTAAACGAATGAATGTTAAATTGCACCTTACTTTTTATCTGAATGTAAAGTTGACATGTAAAAACTTCACATGCTGAACAAATTGCATGTTAAAAACAGTATAATGAACATCACCATACAGTACATGTTACACAACTGTAGTTACTGTTATTAGTGTGGAAGTCCAAGAACATCGGCAGGAGAGTTACGGCTCACTCGAAGACACCAGGTTTCTCAATCCAGCCTATAGGTAGCCGTGTGTGTGTGTGTGTGTGTGTGTGTGCCTGTGTGTGTGTGTCTGTCTGTGTGTGTGTGTGCGTGCGTGCGTGCGAGCGAGCGAGCGAGCGAGCGAGCGAGTGAGTGAGAGAGACTTATATTAGCATTTGTATATTTGCAACTTCTTTCATACAAAATTAACATTTCTACCCATCATTCCCCCATCCTAATAAAAAAATGTCCCAAGCCATGAACTAACACCTCAGCCAACCATAACATTCCAACCTCAAACATCCAAATAGTTCAAATAGTTTAGGAAACAGAACACAACAACACATAAAGAATGACAGAACAAATACAAGGTGTAAGATAGAAATGTCATGAGTAAAAGAATGACTGAGAGAATAGAAAATATCAGAGAGAGTTAAGAAAAGAGGGATACAGACAGGGAGACAGATGAAGGAAGAAAGTGGGTAACAATGAGAGGGAGAGAGAATTAGAAGACTGAGACAAATTGGTGTTTTGACAAATTAACAGGATTGAGTAGCTAATCTCACCATCTCAAATGAAGTCCCACTCAAAATCCATTAGTCTCTTTAGCAGATTGGACACATGTGGGTTGACTGTTGTACACTTTTTGGTTGTGACTTTGCCCGTTTTCTTGGATACGACTTTGCCTCGCCCAGTCTTGCTGCCTCTCTCGGGGTTTATTCCAATGAAACGTCTGAAAAATGATAGTGTTTCTTCAGTGTGTAAAATCAAGTTGTTGAACTCAGTCTGATAAATAACACAATAAAAGGCAGAACATCTATAGCTGTAGGATTGAAAACACAAGAAAAATTCAGGTTCTACTTAAAGTATCTAACCTCTGGATGAACTCCAGGGTGCATGCTGCCTCTTCTTGGTACTGAAGATTAAAGGTGTAGAACGTGGAAAACAAGGCAGCAAGCCCCGTCAAGAACATGGGCTGAATCCCCTCACAAAGGATGTGTCCCTCAAGGCTGACCATCCAGCGCTGAATTCCTGCCATGTCACCTGAAATTTAGAATTTAATCCATCATGAATATACTGCCCTTCTGTATCTCAATCTTAAAGCAATAACAGCACAGTAACATGGAGAGATGTTTTTTTTTTCTTGTTACAGAGTAGTTATTGTGCATCTTGTTGGATTTGTAGCAAAAAGAACAATTGTGGTTTTTGATGACACCTTTAATAGAAAATGTTGTTGCTTACATATCCAGTGGTGTAAACATACCAAGTAGTATCAGACGAGGAGTTTCAGGTATGTCGATTGTCCTCTCAATGTCAGCTGTAGTGGCAGATCCCTAGGACATAGAAAGTGAAATACAAATTGTGCTGTTATAAGATGAGTCATTGTATGACATGGTATATGTATATATAAAAAGAAAACTTACATCTGCAAGTAGGATCAGATCTGTAATGTTCTCAGAAAAGTGAGCCATCAGAAGCTGGAGGACACAATATGACAACTCGACATCTTCACACAGAGAGAGAACTTCCTTCACTTTTGCATTGGTGGGTTTAGTCTTAAAGAATTCCATGATGGTTTTACCACACTCTTCCATGGCAAGCTCAAGAGTGCGCAGTACAGGGATATCCGTGAGGAGTTCAAAGTGAGAATAGAGCCCTTTCTGAGAAAACAGGTATGGCCACTTGGTTTTTAAATCCTCGATTGTTGGTGCTGGCAGAACATTTATGTGGCACCGTTGCAGATAGAAAGCTGTTTCCATTAGCTGCTTTATTTCTGCTCTGTCAGCCCCCTTTATACCTTCCCGACTGTAGATCTCTTGGAGTTTTTGACGTTTGCTCTCCACTGTGTTTTCAGTCTCCTCTGGTGGTAGGCTGGGCTGGAATCTTGTACACCCATACGTGTCTGTGGGTCCTCTCTTTTCGCCACGGCCGGATGAACGGTGCTGTATAAAGCTGCTAGTGCGGTTAAGGTTTTCAATGCGATTTTTTACTTGGATTAGGAGTGATGTGTATCCACTTCCCAGAAGTTGACCATTGTCAAGTTGATCAGCAAAACTGTTTGGATATTGACGGACAATGTTTCTGCAAACTGTAAGGCACTGTGAGCGTGTTGGGTTTGCATCATTTTTCCTCATCTCATCTGCTACCATTCTTACCATCTGCCGTCGTGCAGCAGGTGAAGGCCTCTTACCATCTGATATGGCTGAACGAATCTCCGTAGGCATGAGGTTCCATGGCACCTGAAATGATTCTGGCCATGATTTCTGTATGTGAGAGGATGGCTGGCTGTCTTCAGTTACATTAGATGCTGAGCAGGAGTGCACAGATGAGGTGGATGGACTGGAAAATTGTGAAGTTGCTGAGCAGGAGAACACAGATGAGATGAGGCAGAATCACTGCTGTCAGCAGTGGTGGGAGAAGGCAGGACTTCAAAGTCCAAGGTGATTGTCTCTGTCTCTAAAATTGACAAAAATATGAAATAGGTCACACAGCTTTTTTTTTTTTTTTTTAATAAATAATTATGATGTATAATGAAATAGCAAGTAAGCAAACATATCCTGTTTGAATACATCCAAAAGTTTTCTCTGTTGAATAACAGGTAGTAAATCTGCAATGTCATCTTGTTTGACATATCTGAGGTCTTCTCTTGACTCTAAACCAGAGCTTATTAACCTCTCGATCAAAATCTCCTGAACAGCTTCAGAAAGATTTGGCAAGGCCCTAAGGAAGACCTCCTTCAGCTTGTCCACCAAGGTCACCATTGCTGTCTGCTGAGAGGAAAGAATGGTGTGGAACAACAATTGACATGTCACACAATGCATACTCTGGTAAAGGGTAATAATCAACTAGGTTATCTTGTTTAACACAACAGTAGCATTCCTGAATTGGTGTCAAGCCATAAACACCTATATCATGGAGAAGCAGAGCTTGACATTTTTTAGTGACAAAATACACTGCTGAACCATTGTGGATAAGTACCACAATGATCTTTCCCATCACAAGGCCTTCAGAACTCTCATTTATAACAACAAGCATGTTTTTTTTGTACTTTGTGCCTTTCACAGTTGCTTCATGGGCAATGAAAGTATTATCGGGTCCAAAATCAAAGCTTGATACTGATTCCCTGATGCTGTGATTGTAGTCTGTAGGAAAAAACTCAGCTGCCTTTTTCACTCCAACAGCTGGTGGGAAGAGATTGCCGGCATTGAGATATGCCTGGAGGAGCTGGTGCCTCTCTGCAAGAGTTGAGCACAAGTTTTTAAAATTGTGCAGTTTCCTCGCACACTGTTTGAAATAAGTGTGCTTACTCTCGAACCGGAGTGTCCACAAACGAATAAGTGGCCCAAAACGGATTATGAGCTCTGGATAGTGGCTAACCAAGTGATGTTTGGGCTTCAGTGTTGACTAGGGAAAGCTTGCTTTCTGAAATGCAAATACTCATCAATAAGCACTCTCAAATATGCAATTTGTCCGGCTGAAATGGCTGGTGCGCAAATAAGTGAAACAATTTCTCTTAACTGTAAAACCAGTTGCCAAGTTTGATTGTCACCTGGAGATTTGATTTTCTCTCCAATGAGCACTGGCAGCATCCTCAACAAGCACCAATTTTGGACAGCATGACCACCCAGCTTATCACTTCCTGGACTGACTTCACAAGGTCTATCATTGGCATCATTCCCTTGATACTTAAACTGGTTAATCCTTCGGTTCAACTCAAGATAAGTGAATTCTTTGTTGACCTTCACCAGATGCTGGATGTACAATGCGAGATCAGAGGCTACAATGCCTTCAAATAAATCATGGCCAATACATGGAGGCAGTCCAGGCTTACATACATGAAAGAAGGACAGTTTATTGAACAAGGAGTCAAATTTGATACCTCCACTTTGGACCGAACCATCTTCAAGTCTCTGAACATGCTCTCTGTATGATTGCACTGTGCGTGTAGTGGCCCTGCAGAGAGGATCTGTCTGAAACGTGTTTCGGTCTATTTCACAGTATCTGCAGAAATTAACACTTTTGCTGAAATTCTCAAGAAATCCTCCAATCCCATGTGACCCTAAATTGTCACCAGCAATAGCATGCAGTATTCCTTTACGGACCTGTCCATCAGGTAGCACCACACCATTGCTCTCAAGGTCTTTCAAATCTTTTACCAGCTGACCCATGACCACATCCTGACCAAAATACTTGAAATCTTGTTCTTTGCAGAGAAGAACAAGTTGCATCTGGTCAATACTTGACCTGTTGTGTGGTAATAAGTCTGCCAGTGTGAGATACATTGCAAGTACTTTGTGCTTCTTTTTTCCAGACCCTAGTGGGTTTACCACTTCAAACGCATCCTGATAAAGGATCAAGTGTAAAGACTCTGTTTGCACTGGGTTCTCAGTAATATTTTCCCCATCCCACACATCTTTAAAGACATCTTTAGTTTGGGCACGGGTGTGTACTTCATTGTACTGATCACTTACAGACTTGCACTGAAAAAGAGCTTCAAGTGTTTGTTTTATGGGGATATACTGAACAAAGCGCTCTTTGCCTGCTTCATTTTGTCCCATACATATAGGCACTGGTTCAACATGATTAAACTGTTTCTTGAAAACAGTCTTTCTACGTTGATCTGTTTTCAGTGTGTGTGTATTGTGAGTGCGGAAAAGATCTTCTGTTTTCAGATCATCAATGAGAGTCCTCATAGCCTCATCTGAAATCCCTAGCACATGCAACTTTTCATTCAGTTTAAAAAGTAATTGTGACTGGCTGATGTCATGAATTGACTGCAAGTCTTCGATGATTGTCTGAATAGTGGAGGCCGGAAGTAGCAACTTTGCTTGTAGTTTAAGATAAAAGAGAGCAAGATTCCTCAAAAACAATGAATCATCAATGTTTTCTGGGCAAACCTCAAATTGCTCATCATCAGCAGCAGCATCCAGCTGCATGTCACAGAGGAAATCATGATCATCACAGGTGCCACTAGTTCCACTTACACCTGCTGAGACAGTGATAGACTCTATCAAATTTCCTTGTCCACTTTCTCTATGTTTTCTGGTCAAATGACAAGACAATGTAGATATAACAGTAAATGACTTATCACATTGCTGAAAAGGACATGCAACTGTCCGTCCTTCTTTGATGTGCCCTTTAAGATGTGAATAGAACTTAGTCAAGGAATCACATTTGGCAGTGCAGAAGTCAACGTGGCATGTCAGGTCCACTGGAATACTCAATCTGGGCTCAGTCACATATTTCTTGTGTTTTCTGTAAAGATGTGCCTTTAGACCTGCATATTTTTTAAATGTCCTTGTGCAATTAGGCATACAACACTGCAGTACCAAATTAGGTAAATTGTCGTGAATTTTCACATGTCTCAAATAGGCCACTGAGGTGCTAGACTGATGTCCACAGATCTGACATGAATACATCATTGCAAGCCGAACAGACTTTACTGTTCAATAAACAGTAAACTACAGTTGTAAAACTGTGAAGCAAGAAAAAAAAGGCTCCTCTTGCCAGTTCACCTGATTGTTGGTATTTTAGCGTGTGATGTCTGGAAAATTAACTGATTAATTGTGTCATGATGAAGATGGGAGTATGCTGCTTACTATGATCAGTAGGGCAATGGTGAAGTCATCTACTGCATCTGCAATATCAGAGAAATGTGTAAAAAATCAATCCAAATACAAATGAACAGGCAATTGCACAATGCAAGATGGAAAAACAGTTACAGCAAAGCAAATATTCTTCAGTATTTAATTTGTGATCCAATAATTATCTTGAAAATAATCTTGCCTTTATTTGAATCTGCCCTGTCACACACAATAATTCACTGTCTTTAAAGTGTTGTCCAAGTCTAAGTAAATTACATAGACGGTAAAATGTTTACACAAGACTATCATAAAGTTTTATGAATTCACTGACAAAATGCAGGTGTCAACAAATGTTAACTTTGTAGAAATTAAAATGTGCTCCTTGTGTTGTTTGACTATCATCTTTGAAAATTTAGCTAGCTGCTAACCAAAATAATTCTAGCATTTGCATATGCTGTAATCATCAATGCAAACAAAACTAATCAAATCAAACAATAATATAATATGTAATATAAAACAATCAAATAAAGTTGCTACTCACCAAATAATTAGTAAGATGGAGATGGATCAGGAATGGCAGGTAGCTAGCTTTACATGTGCAGCTCAGGCAATGCTCTTCCCAGAATGCCAAAAATAATGCATGATACTGTTATCTAAGACACTTTAAGGGTAAAGTGCTGTATTATAGGAATACATTAGAGTTCCGTTAAAAAAAACAGTAAATGAACTGTAATTTCACTGATTTTCTTTAATATTAACAGTAAAGCACTGTATATTTAAAAAACACCTTAATACTGTTGAAATTTTGCCGTAAATTTACAGAAATTATTTACAGTGTAGGATCAAATCTTACTCTATCAATGCTAGACTTCAACTTATTCAGTTTAAAGTCATCCACCGGCTGCATTTCTCCAAGACCAGGCTGAATAGGATCTTTCCCTCCGTCTCGGCTATATGTGATAAATGCAAATCAGACGTTGGGACTCTGGGTCACCTTTTTTGTTCCTGCCCTAAGCTTAGGATTTTTTGGCATGATATTGTCAACCTGTACAGTGTCATATACAGCGAACAGTTGACCCCTGACAGTCTCCTGATAATATTGGGCTGTTCTAAATTTTCTCTCACTCTCCCCTCTTCATTACAACAAGCTCTCATGTTTGGTATGGTCGTAGCAAAACGGGTTATTCTTAGAGACTGGAAATCGGCTTCCCCTCCTTGTTTTAAAAAATGGTTGAATGATATGGTTTCCTGTATTTACCTGGAAGAAATTCGATATACTTTGTCAGACGCTCACCACAAGTTCCTTGAAGTCTGGGGACCCTTTATTGAATACATTCGAAGTGATAAACTTGATCCCCTGGACTAGTTACGCTGGACTATATTATTCTGTCCTATTTTGTTCTGTACCGATTGCATTGTGCTCTGTACATCCAAGCCTCTCCTTGAACTCCCTTGATCCTGGCTCTTTGGACTTTTGCCTTGGACCTTAAATCTACCTCTGTACTCTTGATTCAGTACGTGGACTGACTTTTATGACTGTATTTTCTTTTTTAAAGTGTTTATGTTACTGTGGGCTGGCAGTTTGTCTTGTCTTGTTTTGTCTCGTCTTGCTGTGCTCTGTGTACTTTGTTGTTTTTTCTGTGTGGTTTAAACTTAAAAAACTTATAAAGTGTTAAAAAAAAAAATACATACAATTCGATGTCTAGATCTTTTAAATATGCCCAGCCATTACCATTCTACAATAAAAAGGTGTTTTGGTACATTTTATGTGGCCGCCATCTTGAAAAATGGCCACCATGTTGGATTTTCAGGTTGCTAACGGGCTTTTCTCAAAAAGTAGGGTCTAGGCATCATTCATGCCAAATTTGGTGCTTGTATCACAAAGTGAACGATTGTCCTGGAATTTTGACTTAATCTGCCAGACTATGAGGGGTGATGGATCCCGAGAGTCAGTACGCAAATAGGTAAGCGGCCTCAAATTGATCACTGCTTCCACTTCTATTAACAAAGTTTGCATCTCCTCATACGTCAGATAGGCCCTCCCAAGGACTTTCCTGATGCAGGTTTTGACGGAGGGGACAAAACGTTCCCGCATCCCACCCCACCATGCAGCTCTTTCTACTATGTATGTGATTTTCCTTCCAGAAAAAACGTTTTTTCATATTTTCTCCTTTCATCACATTCCACAATTCCTTTAAATCCTGTTCTGCTCGTTTAAAAGTTTTCGCATTGTCAGAATAGATAGTAGTGCAGATTCCTCTTCGTGCAATAAATCTGAAAAGACAGCAAAAACGCATCTGTGGATAAGTCAGAGACTAGTTCCAGATGGACTGCTCGCGTAACTGCACATCTGAACAGAGCGACATACTTTTCTGTCTGTCTGGTTTAACAAGTAAGGGACCAACAAAATCTACACCCACCACTTCAAATGGCTGAGCTTCTGTAATACGATCACGTGGTAACGGTGCAAAAGGTTGTTGGCCAGCCTTAACCTTACTTTTGCCACATATCAGACATTTTTCCAAAATTTTCTTCGTGATCTATCAGCCTCTTACAAGCCAATACCTTTCTCTGACTTGTGTCAAGGTGTCCTGTAGACCAGAGTGCATGACGTCATCGTGGGACCTTTTTATTAACAACTCAGAAAACTTATCCTCTGACGGCAGAATCCATGGATGTTTTTGGCCGTAAGCCCAATTTGTTTTTTGCAGTCGTCCTCCAACTCGCATCAAATTTTCCTCATACAAAAAGGGTTTCAAGGTGAGAACCTTTGATGTTCTGTCCAATTCCCTCTTTGTTTCCAATTGTCTAATTTCCTTGGAAAAACATTTCATTTGTGTCAGCCTGATTCAGCATTTTTCTGCTGCTTCAATCTCCTGCGCGCAGAGCTCTCCTCACTGTTTTTTCTATGTTGCGCAAATTGTGCACAAATCTCCTTGCCCACGCAGTTACTCTAAGCAACTTGTTTAAACTGCTGTAATTTTCCAGTTTTAGAATGGGCTCAGTTACAGAACAAACATCCTCTCCATCTTCTATTATCTGATTTTGAGCGATACACTCACCAGTCAGTAGAGGCGTGTTTGTTTCCTCCGCAGATGTCATGTCGGCTGTGCGTAACCAACTTGGTCCATTCCACCACATTGTGTCAACTGCAAGTGTCTCTGATTTGAGTCCCAGAGTTCCATGATCAGCAGGATTTTCTTTTCCCTTGCAGTGTCTCCAGTTTTCCGGCAGCGTAAGACTCTGGATTTCCGCTACTCTGTTTGCCACAAACGGCTTCCATTGTCTTGCTGTGCTTTTAATCCAATAAACGGTGATCATCGAGTCAGTCCAGAAATGACATTTAACATTGTTCAGACTCAAGATGTTACTCAAATAATTACCAAGTCTGGCGCCGATGAGGGCTCCCAGCAGTTCCAGTCGAGGCAGAGTTACTCGTTTTAGTGGAGACACCTTAGTGTTGGCAGAGATTAAACTTACAGTGCACGTTCCATCCGACTTAGTCGTGCGTAAATACGCAGCGGCACAATAGGCTCGTTCACTAGCATCACAAAATACATGAATTTCTTGCATTTCTTGGGAGTTTTTGCTCTGATTTAACTGTTTATCATAACGTCTGTTAATTGACACTTCACTCACATCTTGCAGTTCCTCTCTCCATTCCTTCCAGCATGCGGCCAAATCTGTCGGCAGCTCTTCATCCCAATCCAAGCCTCTTTCCCACATCTCTTGAAACATGATTTTGGCTCTAATAATAAATGGAGACAGGAAGTCAATGGGATCGAATATTCTTGACGCTGTTTGGAGTACTGCTCCTTTTAAGAGTTTTTTTGTCCTTGACATAATTCATCACCTCCGCCATTTCAAAGACGAATTCATCTGTTTCACTTTTCCAGACGAGGCCCAGAACCTTTAATGGAGTGGAATCCTTCCCTTGTTCTTGTTGTTCCTGTGACCATTTTTGTTGAAGTTCAGGACTGTTTGTTTTCCACTTACAAAGATCCATTCCCGCACTTGCCATTATTTCTCTGGCCTTTACGCACAGCTCTTCCGCTGCGTCACTGTTGTCGGCTCCACTCATGAAATCATCCACATAAAGACATTCTCTTATTGTCCGTACGACTTCGGGATTTTCTTCTTCATGCTGTTTCAGATGGTGTCGTACAGTAGCTGCCAACAGAAAAGGACTCGATGACACTCCAAACGGGACTCTTGTCATCCTGAGGTTTTTTACCTTTATCTCCTTTTGCAACATTGGCTTGTCATCTGTCCAGAGAAATCGCAGTGCGTCTCTGTCTCTATTGTTGAGGGAGAATTGCAGAAAGGCTGACTTAGTATCTGCCACTACAGCTACTGGATATTGTTTGAATTTATTCAGAATGTTCAAAAGGTCAGGATTTAAATTGGGACCTATAAGCAGACACTCGTTTAATGAGCAGCTAAATTTCTCATGAGAGGAGGCATCGAATACAACTCTTAATTTCATCGTAGCTCTGTCTTCTTTTATGACTGGATGATGTGGTAAATAGTACACTGGGCCATTTTTCACATTATCATTGACCATTTCCACTATATCTTCTTTTAAATAGTTTTGAATAACTGCGTCATATCTATCAAAAAGAGTTGGATTAATTTTGAGTCTTCTCATTAGATTATCAAATCTGTTTTTGCTGTAACATAATTTGAAGACATAGTTACATGCTCATTTTTCCAGGGCAGTCGGACTTCGTATCTGACGTCAACAAACTTCACAGTTTCTTCAAATCTGTTCAGAACTGTTTCATCTGTCTCGGAATGTAATTCTTCCTTACCTATTCTGAGTGATTCCAACTCCCCAAAACTGCGCAACTGGTTGGAGAGTGCTTGATCTTGCTCAACACAGACATGCAGCAATTCAACGTCAACAGCTTCGGTGACAATATTCAGTGTGGTGACCTCTCCTTGCACCAGCCATCCAAACACACTTCCCAGCGCAACTAGTCCATCTTCCTGCTTTTCCATTTTGCCAGTGACAATTCTCCAGTACTGGTCTCCTCCAATTAGGACTCCCAGTTCTTCTGACTCCATTCCTTTCATGGGAACATCCACCATAGGCATTCCTTTTGACTCCAAATCATTTCTTATCGTTTCATTTGCCATTTTAATAATTGAAGAGCTCACCTTGGGCGTCTCCAGGAGCTGAACTTCGATGTTCTGATTATTTCTGATGTTCCTTAAACGCACCTTCACCTTCTTGCATGTCAGTCTTTGGGGTGTTTTGGAGCCAAACACAAAAACATTCAGTGTTTCCTTACCTATTACTGGCAAGTTAAGTGCTCTGGATATGCCTTCTCGAATAAAACTATGCAAGCTACCTCCATCTAAAAGACATCTAGCCACATGATTTTGAGTGGGTGCGTCTATCCGAACGGTAGCTGTTTGGAGTAAAACTGGACTACTCATAGAACTACTGGGAGCTGCACTTGCTATCACTGCATCTGCTGGGAGATTTCGGGCAGCTTGCTGTGTGCTTTCCTGTCTCTCTTCTGTGTGTTTTTCTTGTTGATTGGCTAATTGAAGGCAGACTACTTTCTGGTGTCTTCGTCCACATTCTTCACAGGTAATTCCCTGCGTTTTACAATTACGCGCAACGTGTCTGCTGCCTAAACACACAAAACACTTAATTAATTTTTCTCTCCTCAGTTCAAGAGTCAGTTCTATACAGTTCTTAGATCTATGATTATTTCCTCCACAGAATATACACTTTGGCTCATCTCTAATGCTGACAGCGTGAAACGAGGCTGTAGAGGCTGTGTAAGATCTCCTTTTTTCCGGTATTCTTTTCTCCACATAGGACTTTTCCCATTGTTTCTCTTTATCTGGTTGTTGCACACTCTGGGTGAGATTTGCTGTTCTTTCACGACTTTCAACCTCCTTTTGGAAAAACGTCATCAGGCTTTTGACACTGAACGTGTTGTCATTATTTGCATCATCTCGTTCACTACCGTTTTGACGGGTGAACTGCAAAGCCATTTCTTCTGGTATCATTTTCATGAGAATAGGGCAGAGCAAGTTGCCATAAGTGTCAGAGACTACTCCCATTGAGCCTTAACTGTGCACTTGAATCTCGATGTCATCATATAGCCTGTGTAAAGCTGCGACATCCCAGGCCTTTTTTACTGGTGTCAGATTTAACAGCTTATTCATATGTGCATTTATGATGAGATCTTTACGCCCAAAACGGCTGATAAGCATTGTCTTTGCATTGTCATAATTTTCGTCTGATAAAGAAAGTCCCATAACAACATTAGCTGCTGTGCCAGATAAAAACAATTTCAAATATGTAAATTTATCAGACTTGGTTAGACTTGCATTATTGTCAACAGCTGTCTCAAACTGGCTCCAAAAACTTTGCCACTTACTGACATCTCCGGAAAACTTCTCAATGACCAATTTTGGCAACTTGACTGCTTGTCTTCTCACCTCATTGTTTGAGTGTTGGAAAGTCACTGAAGCTGCGCTCTCATTGTCATCCGCATTTCGCAGGATGCATTTTATCCTGGTCTTTCTTGACGTGATTCGATCCACGTATTCAAAGGCTGAATTAACCTCATCTTCCAAATCATCCACTGCTGTCTCCGCTTCAATGTCACGGTCATTTTCCAATAAAGCTGTTTCTCGCCATCAGTTGTTCCAAGTATTCTTCCAACACATCTGTGCTGGGATCTTCTTTTCCAACCTCCCGATCAATCTTGTCCATGAGTCGTGTTGTAGCGGCCCGTACTGCTCCCCTTACTTTCTTTTGTCTTTGCAGGTTCGACATTGTTGATTTATCCTGTTATCCGCATCTTCAGCTTTCATTAATTCGTTTTTTCTTTTGTTTCTTCTCCCGGGTTTCGGCACCAACATGTTAGGTGCAAATATCAGGAGGAGTCGAAGTTGCAGGTAAAAAATATATATACTTTATTTCCTATATTTTAACAATTCTAAAATCAGGGGAAAGGGTAGGGGAGAAGATTTCCGTGTGGCGAGAGTGGCTTTCTCTCAGTGGCGTCTGCCAGGTGACGCACATCAGGCCCTAATAAGCCCTGACCACAGACGCGCTCAGCTGCAGCCTCTCCGCGGCCTCTCCGCGGCTCCTCTGCAGCGTTGTCCATGGTGCTGAAGGTGACAGGATAATGTGACACTCAAACTGCAACATGGGTGGCAGGTCAGCGAGTGGATTGGCGTGGTCCTGTTCCTGAACCTTAGTTATAATAACTCCATATATGTGTTCCTGGACGAACAGAACAGTGGTTCTTCTCTAACAATTAAGTTAAAATGATCATAGACTTGTATGAAGTGTGTGTGTGTGTGTGTGTGTGTAATAAAATACATAAAAACTCAATCACAAACAGCAATGACACCATTTCTGATAGACTGTCAGTGTGTTTTCTTGCTGATCCCTGCTGACGATAGAGTAGGGGCGCAGTGCACACTGTCTAGTTGTTTAATATGGAGGACTGAACCTGTTATGGCAGAGAACAGAGATCAACCCAAACACACGACTCAAACTCGAACAAGTCAGATCAAAAGTCAATGTTTATTTGTGACACAGTGGAATCCCAAGGTGCAGAAGGGGAAAAGGTGACGTGCTGGGGGGGGGTCCCGGGGTCCCGTGTGGAGTGCTGGTGGTGGCAGGCGAGTACTGTTTGTTCGGTGTCTTCTCCAGTAATGGCGGCGCCGTGTGCTCGTAGCCAGCGTCCTTCAAGCCGGGCGCTTCCCAAGATGGCGGCTGGGCGGCAGTGGCTGGCGGTGGCTGAAGCAGGCAAGCAGGCAGGTGAGCCGGTAGCTGGCGTACAGTGAGCAGGCAGACAGGCAGGCTGATGACCACGGTGACTCAACTAGGGCAGAAGATGCAGCAGATGAGCAAAAAAGCTTCACAAGCTTAAGCAAACACAGACATGAACGATTTCACAGGGAGCCAGGATCGAACTGAGTACCGCTCAGGCTGAGAGTATGATCTGGTGACGAGTGGCTGGAGATCCGGAGACTTTATGGAGAAGGTTGATTAGTGGACGAGGTTCATCTGACGCTACCTGCCAGAGAGAGAGAGAGACCATGCCCATGCACCGGAACACAGACAGGGGAGGGGGAGACAAGAGGATCAGACAGACACGGTAAACAGACAACAAGGAGGAGCAGAAGGGCTGCCATGATACGAATCATGACAGAACCTGCCAAAATCAGAGATGATGAAATATAGTGTATAAACAGAACAACAAAAATTCATTTACTTCAGTCATTTAATGCACTGTTACATGCTCCCTGTCTGCTGGGCAGTATGTGTCACCATGGCTGGTGATTGGCTTGCCTGCCAGGTGATAGCAGTCTGGCTGATTGGGAAGATTCAATAAGAGGGGGTAGGGCACTAGGCTCTTGTCTCTCTCTCTCATCTTGCTCACTGAATGCCACTGGACCAGCAGTGTTGTCAGACAGCTGGGAGGCTGGCTGAGGTATTATGCCTTTGATTTATGTTATTCTGATGGGTGCGGTAGTTCAGTTTTCGTGGCTTTATTTCAATTAGGATTAGTTGCTTTCTTGGTTTAAGGTAGAGGGTTAACGCCAGTTCCGACGGCCCTGTCGGGTTGGTCTGGGAGTCTGCTCTTTTGTTTATTTTGGCCGGCCCATCAGTTTGTTTGCCTTGTTTGATGATTGAGTTAATAAAATTCACCTTCCTTTAAATCATAACTTGTTGTTCTGTCTTATGTTAGACCTCACTTAAAGGGGGTTGTAACATGTACCAAAAATAAAATGGAAATAACTGATATTATGTGATATATTTGCTTTAAATTGCCTTTCAGCGTTCAACTACTTGTTCACTTTCCCGTTTAAATTCTATTTTATTGATTAATTTATTCATTTTTCTTTGTGCATTTTCTACTTTTTATTCCCTTAGTGAATAACAAACGTATTAATTCCTGTATTCGTTTTTATGCATGTGTTTAATTCTGGCTGTGATTCAAACCCTATCACAGCACAGTTTGTGGTAAACAGTTGTCATATTCAAGCAGAAATATCTATTTTTATTCCATTTTATTAATTCATTCATGCCTACATTTATTTTTTATTTCAATTTGGGTGCATTTAAATGGGATATGAACTTATTTATTGAGCCATGTATATATCTTTCTTCATTCCTGATTTTGACAGGATCAGTCCTCTGTAAGTCAACATGGGTGCCACAAGAGACTGGGCTGCACTTCAGTGTACTATTCAGGGCTTCTACCTCCTGCACATATCTGTCTTGATATGGAGAGGGCAGAATGGAGTACCGGCAGCTTGTGAGAACTTTGTGTATTCAAGAAAAAGTCATGGTACACCAAAATGTAAATTTTAAAAGTTTGATTGTGTCTGCATACCGCCCAATTTAAGCACTTGTCTGCATCTTCTAATTATATTTGTGCTCTATTTCAATACAACTTGAAAAAGGAGAACAACTCCTGATAAAGCTTGGAAGAGTCAGATAAGTTTAGTCCAACCTACTTTTTTTCCTCATTTTTTTTAAAAATGGGAGATTTTACAGTTTTTGCCTAATGCTTAAACACTAAAAGTGGTTGCTATGCCCAAAGTACCACAACCTCTAACTTTGGTGACCATGCCCTAAACAAAAGCACCAACCCTGCAAACACAATATATGCTTTGCACTGTTTGAAATTCTCCAACACACTTCTTGCAAAATGCTACACACTGTTTTTTACATAAGACACATTGTTCAAAAAGGAAGACTCATGCAATCATTGGGAAAACACATCCATTTAAAATACAAAACACAACTAAAATTGGAATAGCACACAGACTCACACACATTTAAAATCTAATTGTAGACCAATCAGTCTAAGCCATAGCACTACAGATACACCTGAGCTGAGCTCACAGCTCAGCTCCTTTGTGCCAACTTTGGAAACGTGGAGGCAAAAAGAGGAAGAGGGAGAGTAAGAGCAGCAGCAGGAAGAGGACAAAGGAGGAGAGCAGGCAACAGTGACACTGCATCACCACTCCATCCTTGGGCCTACATCACAGCCCTCATTATTCGCTTTCTGGACACACTTCATGACACAGAAGTCCAGGACAGGTCAGAGCAGCCCCAGTTTGTTGTCTTCTGGGATAATGTCAGTCCCCATCGGGCTGCTCTGGTCCGGGACTGGTTCATCAACCATAATAGATTTATTGCACTCAACTTGCCACCATACACCCCATTTTTTAAAAGATTTTTTTAAGGCATAGTTACCTTTATTTGAGAGTGGATAGACAGGAAAGGGGAGAGAGGGGGGTGTGACATGCAGTAAAGGTCCTTCGGCTGGATACGGCATGCAAGGCGATATTTCCCCTGTTGCTTGGCAAGGGAAGACATTGCCTGTGAAGTGGATGAAGTGATGTGGCCAAATGCCAACAGCAGACAGGATCCATAGCCTAAATGTCTACCAATCATTCCTTTACAACACTATGTTTTGTAGAACATTCTAGTTGCACCATGTCTTTTTTTTTTACTTTTACAAAAACCTGAAAAACAAAAAAAATTCTGAAAAAAAACAAAACATTTGTTTTATGTGTGTAGATTCTGGTCAGAGGAAGTCTAGTTAGCAGAATACATCTGTGTGTTTTGAGTGTTATCAGACACCAAAACACTGCACACTGGTTTGTTATACTCACAGAAAAGATATCAAAACTCACAGCAATTGCCACAGCAGCAAATATTTCACAACAATTGAGAGAAGGAGCTTGTGCTGCAGAAGGAAAAGCTTTAGAAAGCAATAGATTTGTGTTTTGAAGGAGATTGATTCAGTGTACATTATTTAAACAGAGTCCTTATTTTCCCACTCAGCACAAGTTAAATCAATTTGAGATGCAACAGCAGTGAATCAGTTGTGGCAGATATCAGCATTTAGAGGGCAGCTGTCGGTGATACGCTGTGATTTTTGCTGTTGGAGCTCTATTATGATCTCCATTACAGTGCTGGACGTTGGCACTGAAAAAGCAATCTAACAAATCTTAAATTATGAGCACATTGTTATGGTATTTGCTCAAAGCCCATGGCCTGTACATGGCACACATCATGAATCTGATGCTTTAACAGGCTTGATAGGGTGAAAAAAGGCTTGCAACCCTACTTTGACTTCAACATCAATGGAACCAATAGCAGCTTTTCAGGTAACATTGAACTGGGCCTAGATAGCACACAGCATAGCATAGCACAGCTGAGCACAGGACTCTTTAACTCTGGTTGAAGTAGTGCACGTGTGTTCAATCCATGTGTTTGTTCACTGTTTTGGTGCTATTGTGTTCTCTGTGTAGTCCAGTTATTGGTACTTTGCTTTGTTACAGATTTATAATAAAGTTATAATCAGAGTAACAAACTGACAGTTTAGTACCTTTTATGAGACGATTTGGTCGATATTTATCGTAACTCCTGATAATCAATAATTATAATTGATAGCCAATTTTAACCAATAATTCCCTATTAATGTTGCATGAAACACTACAGCGTATTTGTCAGTGCAGATAGCAAATGATACATAGGGAAAGTGAACCTGAGATAATTCAAAATACTGTGTCACATGAATTACAAACGGTGGTAAACTTCTTAAGTTTATTTTAGAGGACCATTGTGTAGGATTCAGTGGCATCTGGCACTGTGGTGGCATGTTGCACCCAGGGCCGTGTGAGCTTAATGACTTCAGAGAGCTTCCATCAGCACTTAGCACTCATGACATCTCCATGTCAAAACTGACTGGCCTTGAGTTAGCAGTCTCAAAAATCCATTTGTTCATCCAGATGCTCTCTCCAGGAGAAGAGTCTTTTAATACTTAACTGTTTAGCAGCATCAGTTTTCCTAGTGGCTTTTACTCATTAAACCTGTACATTATGTTTGACGTGACCGAATGATTTTAGAATAAGTCATTCCATCAGTTGCATTACAATGGTCTGATCTGGCATAGTTTCAGTTTAGATATTATTTTTTATGCCCTTATTATGTGTGTTGCTGCACATCTAAACACACTTATAATTGGTGTTGAATTCGGCAGTTGGCAATTGACCTTTTCATATCTGTTCTCTCAGTTCAGTTCAGTTTACTTTATTAATACCCATAGGTAGATTTGTTGTGCAGTAGCAGGAGAGGGCGTCACACAAACATTGATGACAGGACATACAGAATACGAGTTAACACACAGCACGAAACAGACATGGGTACTTCCGAAGTTCACTGAGCAGGATTAAAAGCAGATAAAATACGACAAAGTGATGATGCAAGGGACAATAAATAGGTTTAAAAACCATTTTCAATAAATAGATAAATAACAAGTCACAGAATAGACCTCAAAGAGCATTAGGACTTATTAAAAAGGGAAACAGCAGCAGGGACAAAGCTGTTCCTATAGCGTGTGGTCCTAGATCTTGGGACTATGAATCTCCGTCCAGATAGCAGGAGCTGGAACTCACTCACAAGAGGATGAGAGACGTCATTGGAGATGGAGCTGGCTAGTCGCTGCAACTGTTTGGTATACAGCGATTCCAGGCTCAGCTGTGTCTCTCCAATCAGCCGACCAGACCATTTGATGATCTGGTCGAGCGAGTTCCTTTCTTTTAAGGGCAGGTTTCCGAACCATGACACAAGTGAGAAAGCTAACACAGACTCAATAAAAGCATGTAAAAGAGTGTCATCATGGTCCTATCAATATGGAAACGGGACAACTTCCTCAGACAAAACAGTCGCTGGATCCGACAACGTCCGCGCGGCTCCGAAAGCTTCCGACGCAGCTGAACACACCAAACATATGTGTTCCCGACCTCGTCCGAGTCTCTCCAAACGCTTCAGACGTCCAACCGTTGGGCCGGTGTGTTCCTGCCTTTAGTAATATTGAGGTGGAGGTGAAAGTCTTCACACCGCTTTACAAAGTAATCGACAACCGCGCCATGATTATGTTCACTTCCCTGAAGCACGCTAACAATCACAGAGTCATCTGCGTACTTTAAGATGAGGCGATTTTTAAAAGTGCTCTGACACACATTTGTGTATAGAATGAATAGCAAGGGTGAGAGCACACACCCTTGTGGTGAGCCAGTGGAAGAGCAGACTTTGTCAGATAAGACTCCATTATCTCTGACCCTCTGTGTCCTGTTTGTAAGAAAGTTTAAAATCCAGCCCACAAGATTTTTACTGAGGTTAAAATGTTCTAAAAGCCTCTGCGTTAAAATGTGCAGCTGGATTCTGTTAAAAGCAGAGGAGAAATCAATAAATAAAAGCCGGGCATGACACCCACTTCCTTCAAGATGTTTAAAAAGCAAATTAATCAGAGTGAGTGTGGCATCCTCCACTCCTCTTTTGGGCCTGTAGGCAAATTGTAGTTGATCTATTTCACTCTCTGTATTTTTCAAGATTTCCAGCTGTACAAGTTTTTCAAAAATTTTCATAAGAATTGAGGTCAAGTCCACCGGTCTGAAGTCATTTAGTGTTCTGGGGCGACTGGATTTGGGGACCGGGACAACTACAGCGTCCCTCCAAATCCTGGGGACCTGCTGCGCTTCTAAAGATCTATTAAAAATCTTGTGGAAAACTGGACTCAGTTCTCTTGCACAGTTCTCTTGATATATAAATCAGGGAAGAAGACGTGACCATTGACACTGCACGTTTTTCTTCTTCGCCTTTTTCACGTATTGTGCTGCTTTCTGTCAGTCAATATCACACTGATGATCGTGCAGCAAAAAAATAAAAAAAAAAATAAAAAGATAAAAAGATTTTGAAAGATTTTTGAGAGGAAGGAATTAAATGCCTGTCCCTGTTGCCGCCTGGTCTGTCATTTAAACGCCCCGGCTATTATTTGGTATTTTACGGTATGATAACTCTCCCGGCCAGGAAGAGCGACATGCATAGTGCTCAGCTGCAGACACAGCAGAGAGGTGACCAGACGTGACTCATCATGACTGACAGGCATCAAGGCCACTCAGCGTTACCTTACCGACCTGCCCCCAGCTATTTCATTCACAAAAACAGGGGCCTGTGGCAATTCTGGACAGCTGTTTTTTTTTTTTGTTTTTTTTTTTTTCTTCCTTCAAGGGCCCCTGACGGCGTCTGGGCCCCGGTGCACCTGCACCACTTGCACCGCCGATAGTTACGCCACTGCTTACAGGGTTCGACATAACCCATGGCCCGCTAGCCCGGGGCCAGTAAAAGTAGGTGCAGGGCGATTGTCACTGGCCCGACCAATTGCTGATTACACTGATTACAGTGATTGGCCAGTCACTCCCCGTACGACAATGGTGATTCGCTAGAATGCATGCGGGAAATGCTTAGAGTGACGGCGGGAAAGTGATTCGGAAAAATGGCGGCGGAGTGCTATGAGTCCGAGAGGAGGAAAAGGGGATTTCTCCCGAGGTGGAGGGATCTATACCTGGCTGAACCACCGCGACGGCGTAATGTATTGTGAAGTATGTGTCAGGTCGGGGTAAAAGGGAAGACTATGGAAAGGGAAAGGTGGACCCAAATGCAGTTACACACGCGAGGCAAGGATATGGGGAACAAAAGGCGAGCTTTATTTTAAAGCTGAACACAAAAACAGAAGCAGGCAAAACGGGAGGCAAGAGGCAAAGTAGCAAAAGAAAGCAAGGCAAAGTAGCAACAAAAACAGCAAGACAAAGTACAAATCAAAGGCAAAGTTCAAATCAAAAATGCAAAACTCCAAAAACACATACCATGGGGGAACAAGGAACAGACAGGCGGAGGCACAAGAACTGGCGCATGAACACAGACGGACGCTGACAAGAACAACAACAAACAGATCTACAGTCATGACAGTACCCCCCCCTCAAGGGACAGCTCCCAGATGTCCCTCAAAACTTCAGTCCAAGTGAAGCTGGGAGGGTGGAGGGGGGTCAGGAGGAGGGCCAAGGTCTAAAACAGGAGGGTGGAGGCAAGGACTGGAACCCACTGGAGGCCGGGGACATGGGCTGGGGCCCCCTAGAGGCCGGGGACGAAGCCGAAGGCGTTCTGGAGGTCGGCGACGAAGACGTAGGCGTTCTGGAGGCCAGCGATGAAGACGAAGGCGTTCTGGAGGCCGGCGACGAAGACGAAGACGTAGGCGTTCAGGAGGTCCGCGACGAAGACGTAGGCGTTCTGGAGGCCGGCGACGAAGACGAAGACGTAGGCGTTCTGGAGGCCGGTGACGAAGACGAAGACGTGGGCGTTCTGGAGGCCGGCGACGAAGGCGTTCTGGAGCCCGGCGACGAAGGCGTTCTGGAGGCCGGCGACGAAGACGTAGGCGTTCTGGAGGCCGGCGACGAAGGCGTTCTGGAGGCCGGCGACGAAGGTGTGGGCTGGCACCCACTGGAGGCCGGCGGCGAAGACGTGGGCTGGGACCCACTGGAGGCCGGCGGCGGAGGCGAAGGCTGAAGCCCTCTTGAGGCCGGATCGCTGGCTGGGAAACCCTCCTGGGTCTTGGCCGGACCACCAACAGAGGTTTGCAGGGAGCTGGTGGCCTGTGAGCCAATGAAGGGTCGCTGGCAGCAGATGACCTTGGCCGGGCCTCCGACTGAGGGGCTTGGACTCGGCCGGGCCTCCGACCGAGGAGCTGGGACTGGACTCAGAGCAGGAGCAGGACTTGGCATGGGACTCGGCCGGGCCTCCGACCGAGGAGCAGGAACAAGCCTCGGCCGGGCCTCCGACCGAGGAGCAGGAACAGGACTCGGAGCAGGAGCAGGCCTCGGCCGGTCCTGGCGCCGAATGAAGGCCACTGGCAGGTGTCGACCGGGCCGCCGACTGAAGGCCACTGGCAGGTGTCGGCCATGCCGTCAAAGGGGATGACCCAGCTGGCATCGGCTGGGCAGCCAACATAGGAGCTGGGAATCGAGCTGAGGCATGGGCTGGTAGCTGTGCTGTGGCTGAGGCATGGTCTGTGGCCGGAGCTGAGGCATGGTCTGACGCCGGAGCTGAGGCATGAGTTTGGGCTGGGGCCCCAGAGCCTGACTTCAGGGAGCCAGGACGTGGACAGGCTCCTCGCTTTCTCGGTGGGGGCATTTTGTAGGCCAGGCGGGTTCCACAAAAAGGGGACATTTTAGCTGAGGCTGGAGCTGAGGCATGAGCTGGTAGCTTGGCTGTGGCTGAGGTTGGGACTGTGGCGTTGGTTTGAGTTGGCAGCACGGCTGTGGCTTGAAAAAAAAGGTTGCTAGCGGCAATTTGACGTGCCCTGCTAGCTGGATTTGTCACGAAGTACCAGCGAATTATTGCCAAGCCATCAACTGCTGGGTCCATTTATAAGGTCTGGTCATTTTGTCAGGTCGGGGTAAAAGGGAAGACTATGGAAAGGGGAAGGTGGACCCAAATGCAGTTACACACGCGAGGCAAGGATATGGGGAACAAAAGGCGAGCTTTATTTTAAAGCTGAACACGAAAACAGAAGCAGGCAAAACGGGAGGCAAGAGGCAAAGTAGCAAAAGAAATCAAGGCAAAGTAGCAACAAAAACAGCAAGACAAAGTACAAATCAAAGGCAAAGTTCAAATCAAAAATGCAAAATGCAAAACTCCAAAAACACATACCGTGGGGGAACAAGGAACAGACAGGCGGAGGCACAAGAACTGGCGCATGGACACAGACGGACACTGACAAGAACAACAACAAACAGATCTACAGTCATGACAGTATGTCGGTAGTTTCCGGCGAAGGCTGACCGCAGTCAGGGGCGTCGCACCCGCAGGTGTTTAAACACCCAGACTTTTCCCGGTGAGAGGGTTCAACACCTACACTTTTACTGCCGTTTATCCGCAGTTTTGCACAAACGCCTCACTAGAGGTGCTCAGTTTCTCTGGCCGATCTAGCCTGCGCTCGCTATGTGTCGGTTGCGAACATGTCGTTCAAACGAACAAATCTTTTGAGTGAACGAAGTGAACGGAATCAATTCATGAACTGATTCGTTCCATTCTCAGTTCAGTTGAGCTCATCCGCGAGCATGCCGGCCGGGAGTGGAACTACCGCGACTCACACAGAGAACTGTGAGGACGTGATTCACGTTCGCGCTGTGATTCATTCATGATTCGCAAACCTACTGCACACAGAGAACTGTCGCTGAGGACGTGATTCTCATTCACGTACTGTGCTGAAAGTAGCGATGTGTCACTCACTCACTCACTCAGGGCAGAGGAGTTTATTCACGTTCAGTAACCGTACTGCTTAAATTAGCGCTGTGTTGCTAACATCCGTGTAGCATCATGTTAAGTGATTTTACTGCACAGTAAAAGTCACTCACGTTCGCGAACCTGATTCTCAGAAGGTAACGTAATCCACGCTGATTCAGTGACAGCACGAACGTGATTCACGTCCCCAACAGGTCATTCGCGAACGACCTGCTGAGGACGTGAATCCCATTCGTCACTCACGTTTGCGGACGTGATTCACGTTCACGCTGATTCAGTGACAGCGGAAACGTGATTCACGTCCTCAACAGGTCGTTCACGCACGAGGGATGCCGGGACGTGAATCACGTTCGTGCTGTCACTCACTCTCGCGTTGCTGAGGACGTGATTCTCGTTTACGTACTGTGCCGAAAGTGTCACTCACTCACTCACTCAGGGCAGAGGAGTTGATTCACGTTCAGTAACCGTACAGCTAAAATTAGCGCTGTGTTGCTAACATCCGTGTAGCATCATGTTAATTGATTTTACTGTGTGCACAGAGGACACTTTCACCGTGTAATAATTTTAGTGCATGTATACCACTCAAAGCAGCGCTGCGTCTCCCGCGAATGATTATGTACTATATTCCGTGAACGCATTGTCCCTCAGTAAGTGAACGTGAACCTCAGGGCTGATTAATCAACTGAATGACGGATCGTTTGGCTGCTTATCAGTTCAGGGAGTTGGAGAGCACTGAACGATTCGATGAACGAATCTTTTGAACGAATCATTTTAATGAACAGATTCTAGAGATTCAGTACAGTAAAAAGAACTGCCGTTCCCAACACTAGCGATGGCTGCAGCTGCCTCCTCTCCCCTCCCTCTCCTGTTGCTGCTTCAAACATGACACTGGCTATGGGAGTGACTGGCTGATGATTGGCTGTTCTGCCTTAAGTCCCGCCTCTCTTGCTGTGTTAGATTCATTGTTCAGCTTGTGCTGATGATGCTGGAACTACCGTAAAATACCAAATAATTGCCGGGCGTTTATTTGTTTCAATCACTTAACAGACCAGGCGTTTATTTAGGACAGGCGTTTAATTCCCTCCTCACAAAAATCCGGGATGAAAATGTCACAAACTTCGCCAGCTTCTCTGTGAATTCTCTGGCATCCTTCTGGGCACAACACGTGAAAAAGGCAAGAAGAAAAACGTGCAGTGTCAGTGGTCACGTCTTCTTCCTTGATGTTTTTTCAAAATGAATTAGACTCGGCATTTATTTGGAACCGGCGGTTATTTACCAAAATATACACCTCCACCCAGCGTTTAAAGGGGACCACATGATGTGTTTTATAATGTTTTATGTGTTTACAGCTGTTATGTACGTAACGCTGTTACTGTGATGATACATGACAGTTAAATATTGAATATGTCTATAATAACCACATCCTGACATGTAACTGTGATTTTTGATGGGTACTAATAATAACAATCATGACAAAAATTTAATTGTAAAAAAAAGTACAGTTGCAGTAGGCTTCTATTATAAATATGCAGCATATATATAGTTTATTATTATTATTATTATTATTATTATTACTTATATTTTTCTGCATATTCTTGACTGTGAATGGGAGCTGCTGTAAAGCATTTCTGTTTCTGATTCATATATTATGCAGTCAGTTGTCCATATTTTAAGTTAAATTAAATGAATCAAGACAGAGGTCACATTTACATGTCAGGGTGTGGTTATTGTAGACACAGATTCAATATTTAAGTGTCATTTATCATCACAGTTACATATGCAGATGATGTATGCTTTTCTCATGGGCGTCCAGTGTGTGTTTTCGGTAGTTGTCCTTGCCTTCAAAAAATTATCCACCACGGTCAGTCCTCGCTGACAACTGCAAGGAATCTCTGTCTGTCTGTGTGTGTGTGTGTGTGTGTGTGTGTGTGTGTGTGTTTGTCAAATATCTCTGCGGATCAGGATTAGACTGACCTGAGACTTACAACATGGCTGCTGCGTGTTTCAATGGTGTGCGATTTCGCATTTGTTTGGACTGCAATAATACTGTTAATAAATTATTTCATAAATGCTTTACAAATGAGCATTGTCCACCAGAGCAACCGCAGTCACGTGCGCACCAGAGCCAATCACTGCAGAGCTTGGCCACGTGCACACCAGAGCCAATCACTGCAGAGCTCAAGCCCACAACATACCTGAAGAAACAAGCGGATTTATACCTGCAGCAGCGCGATCTGCACCGGGATTTTGCCGGCGGTTCGGTCCCGTTTTGTTCTGTCCTGTGCATCTAAACTGACTGCTGTGGATTAATGAGATTAAACGAGTCCGGACCAAGTCTGTTCGGGTCTGAAGAGATCCGGAGACGCGCGGACAACAAAGTGGAATCGGAATCTGTGGATGTTCGTGTGTAGCTGCATCTAGCTGCTAGCTGCTAGCTGCTAGCCACTAGCTACACGGCCCATCTCCGTGTGCTGAAAATAATGACACCTAGTAAATAGTTTTTAAGGTGAAATATAATGGCAAAATCAAAAATAGTCAAAAACGGCCAATTATACCCTGGAATATCGGATTTCACAACAAACCTAAATATCCCTGATGCCCTACCTTCAAACACAGCCTCATTTGGCCATCCATGAAAAAGCTCCTTAACCGCCCACTTTTTTATAGGAATACACTTTTCTTACGGGCACTGCACTAGTACTTAACAAATAATGGTACTGTTTGTACAGTGCTTTCAGAACATCAATCACCTGAAAAATTATAACAGAATTATAGGAGTAAGAGAAATTATACATCTCAAAATATTAAATAAGTTGTAATTTCAATTTTAATACTTGTTATTACGCAAACCCCTATTACTTTTTGCCATCACTGCCAGATCATACTGATTTTGCAGGGACAGACTCTCGAAACAATTAAATGGGAACAATTTCAATAAATAAACAAGTCTTTTTTTTTTTAAATAGTTATTTTCATTTTTTCGTGGAATCTACTGGCCAAGCGGGCCAGTAAGAAAAAAATGTTATGTTGGACACTGACTTACATTCTGTTGCTTCTTTATCACAGCCACCACAGTGTTGGTCAGTCTGGAGTGGATCTCACTGGCCTCTGCTTCAGACACGAAGGGCAGGTCCTTAAACATGGGATCAACAGTGATGCCATGTTCAGTGTCTCCCTCTCATTGTATCTCTTTCCCAGATCTTGTGCTATAGCAGCCTTGATGTCCTTTACAGTCTGTGTGTCATCAGGGCTTTCTTCTGCACCCATTACAAGCTTGGCATGAAGAGGAGCGATGAGGGACAGTGTTGGCATGCTCTCCACTGACATGACCAGGGTGGCATCCTTGATGGGCTTGAGTGCCCTGAGCAGGGGCGGGCTGGCCAACGGGAGGTTCAGGAGTATTCCCGAATCTTGTGCTATCTGGGAGTATTCCCGAACGGCCGGTCTGTCCCAGGCCAAACCGGCTGGTGGCCGAAACGTTTTTTTACCCCATAAAACGGCCGCAGGTGGCACAGAGTGGAACGTCAGACTGGGTCAATCTCATATTTTGCATATAGAGCTCAGCAGTGAGGTTCCGGAAGTGAAAAGGCCATTCATATTCTGCATATAGATTTTGATTATTGGCCATAATGTCGTAACCATCCAAAGATGGTTTGTTTCTATAGAAACAAGGATCAGCTCAAGTTGGGAGGGGCCGCTCGTGTCCCCCCTTAATGGAGCTCAACAGTCACCGCCCACTTTTTTAACGGCTCCGGTTCCAGAAGTGAATTTGCCATTCATTTACTCCATTGACGTTTAATAAAATCCTTATATAAAGATCTTTAGGCCTGGAACCAAGCCAATCAGCTAGCAGATGAATCGTGACCATAAAACATTTAATTCGGCGCAAAAAAATTTTGGAAAACGGAGAAAAAAGCAAAGGCACAAGACTGTGTACATAATTATCTTAAGAGTAAAGCAACTACTCATCCCATAAACCATTGCGAATGTAACAGCTCGCTGTTACCATGTAAATGTTTACCGAACCCGCAAATTTCATGTTCGGCTGAACCCTTAATAAACTCTTCTCCTCATCACTAAATGAACGCAGTAGGTCAGAAAGTGAAATCATGGTCGCTCTGTGGTAAACCATCGTAGAGTTCAGTGGTAGCAGTAACTAGCTAACATGAAATTCGCGGGTTTGGTAAACATTTCCATGGTAACAGCGAGCTCCACCAATCAGAGACGTCGCTGTTGCACTATAGGATTGTGGGTAGTGTAGTACTTATCCATGACATCGCGAATAAAACATGTTTTTCTCAAAACAAGATTGATATCATACGGACTTGTGGCTTCTACAGGATCATATATCATCGTTTGACAATCTGATAGCTCGTAGTAAGTCTACTTTGGATGGTTACGACATTATGGCCAATAATCAAAATCTATATGCAGAATATGAATGGCATTTTCACTTCCGGAACCTCACTGTTGAGCTCTATTGAAATGTGACTGGCTCAGCCGCTCAGTCAGTCATTAAACCGTTATGTAACTGTTTAATAAAAGAACAATAAGAAAGAGGAGCGGGATGAATTCAAAATAGCAAACATGTTAAAAAGAAATAAGCCATAGAAAGAGATGGGTGGAGCAGAAAAATTAAGGGCAAAAAAGAAAAAAAGGTTAATACAGGATGCAGCCCTATGCTCCAAATTAACAGAGCTTTTAGTGGTGTAGGGGCGAAGGTCAGCGCGGCTACAGTCCGTCAGGCCAGTAAAGACACCGGACCCAGTAGCAGACCCAATGCCAGTATGTCTAGTTTGCGGTTTTGGATGTGTTTAGGGCAAACAGAACTAGGCTGTCCACTGATCGGATTGGACGATATTTTGCATTTTGAGCAATTTGTGAGATCAGCGTAATGTATTCACCGATCCGATCAATGACGTCATTGTCGTGTTGAAACTTTTTGCAGATGCTTCCGTTGCATAGATTGCAGATGGTGTGTTTTTTGTTGTGTTTTATCTGTCTCATTTACTCCGAAGTAGGTCCACAGGACTGACATGTTTGTTTGCTAGTGATGATGTTGCTAGCTATTGGTTCAAGAGTCAAAAAACTTTATTGTCCGTCACATAGTGACAGGGCTCAAAACATAAACGCCACAAAAACATAAAACACACATTTAAACCAATGAGACGTGTTTGTTTTGCTTTTAACAAACAAACAAAGCAAAACAAACATGTCTCATTGGTTTAAATGTGTTTTCTGTTGAACACCAGTTACACCTGCATAAATCATTAATCTGCTTTATCAATTAAAAATAAAATCCATACTGGCTGACCAGAAAAACGCACACATTTCCTTATTGCAAAAGAAAACATATTTCAGGAGGGAGTCTGGGGTCCGTGTATCTTTTGGTCATTCGATTTTCCTTTCAGAAACGGTTATTAAAAAACAAAAAACTAGTGGTTATTTGATTTTCGTTTTAGAATATAAAAATTTTAATTGAAATGCAAGGCATTTTTTTTTTCATGGTCAAAAAGGGATGAGCGAAATTATAAAAATGATTCGGTTTTCATTTTCTATTTCATATAATAAAAATAAAATCACTAGAAAACAGAAACTGAAAAAAGCCCTGTTTATTCATATTCTGAGACCGGATGTTGTCATTTACAGGACGGTGCTGTGTAGAAGAAACAGTAGGCTAGTAGGCTACGGCGGGGTAATCTACCGTAGCAGTAATCCACTGTGGTCAAGCCAGCTGTCACCCCGATCCCCGTGGTCAAATCAGCCGCATTTAAATATCGAGTGTACAAGTATTCCCAGCATTATGGTAAATGCGGAGAAACAGCGTATTTACTTTCGTTTTTCAAAATAAAGGTATTAAGAGCAGTAAGCTATTATTTGAACCTACATTTAAAATAAAATATGTTACATTAAAGTGTTTCATGAGCCCATGATGAAGAAAAATCACTTAATATCAAGTATCTTTACTGCACCAGTGTAGAGACATGCCAAAATAAAAGTTCCATACTTATGCCTCCAGTTTGCATATTTGACCATATTTGAGGTGCTATTTGAGGTGCTGTAAAAACTTAATATTTCTTGGCTACTGATGGTATATTTGACATCTCCACATCTAAGACTACCACTATACTTGATATCAAGCATTTTTACTGCACCAATGTGGAGAAATTCAACAATAAAATTCCCCATTTATACCTCCAAGTGGCATATTTTCATATATTTGAGCTACTGTAAAAACACTTTGCTCAATAATTCCTGGCTATGGGTGATATATCTGACTTCTACACAGATTCTGTTCTTACAGTAGCTCAAATATGGTCAAATATGCTATCTCCAGGCATAAATATGGGACTTTTATTTTTGAATTTCTCCTTGATATCAAGTATAGTTGTAGTCTTAGATGTGTAAAAGTCAAATATACCATCCATAGCAAGGAAATATTGAGCAAAGTGCTTTAACAGTAGCTCAAATATATGATAATATGGAATCTGCAGGTCTAAATATGGGACTTTTATTGTTGAATTTAACCACATTGGTGCAGGAAAAATGCTTCATATCAAGTATGCGTATAGTCTTATATGTGTAAAAGTCAAGTATACCATCCATAGCCAGGAATTATTGAGCAAAGTGTTTTTACAGCACCTCAAATATGGTCAAATATGCAAACTGGAGGAATAAATATGGGACTCTTATTTTGGCATTTTTCACACTGGTGCAGTTGAGATACCTGACATTAAGTGTTTTTTATTCATCATGGGGTCATGAAACACTTTTATGTAACATATTTTATTAAATGTAGGTTCGAATTATAGCTTACTGTTCTTAATACCTTTATTTTGAAAACCGAAAGTCCGCATTTACCATAATGCTGAGAATACTTGTACACTCAAAATTTAAGTGCAGCTGATTTGACCATGGAGATCGGGGTGACGGCTGGCTTGACCGCAGTTCCATGTCCATGTGTCACGGTAGATTGCCCCGCCGTAGCCCACTAGCCTACTGTTTCTTCTACACAGCACCGTCCAGGAGATGACAACATCCGGTCTCAGAATATGAATAAACAGACCTTTTTTCCGTTTCTGTTTTCTAGTGATTTTATTTTTATTATATGAAATAGAAAATGAAAACCGAATCATTTTTATAATTTCGCTCATCCCTTTTTGACCATGAAAAAGAAAAACGCCTTGTATTTCAATTTTAATTTTTATATTCTAAAACAAAAATCAAATAACCACTAGTTTTTTGTTTTTTAATAACCGTTTCTGAAAGGAAAATCGAATGACCAAAAGATACACGGACCGGGTCAAAGTTAAAAAGATAATATTTTAATATATAGGCTATACATCCTGTTTTTCTGTTCTGTTTCTACATTAATATATAGCAATTTTTACCAGCTCAAGAAAAATACATTAACATGAGTAATTTATTTACAGTCTGTGTGTGTGTGTGTGTGTGTCTGTGGTACTTTTGTTATGTTGATTTTTATATTGTATTTATGTTCTAACACTGTGAATTATTTGCAAAAGTGCCATACCATTTATCTTTGTTGCTGTTGTTGTTATTATTAGCTGACAAGGCCAGTGTCAGTCATGGAGTCGATGCAGAGGGACAGGATATTGCCAGTCATAGGAGTGAGGAGGAGGAAGAGACATATGAGGAGGGACAGGAGAAGGAGGAAGAGGAGATGGAAGAGGAGGAGGAGGAAAGTGGAGCAGGAACCACCAAAAAACAGTGCCAGGTACAGGTGCAGTGTGCAGGACTAGGTTGGCAACTATTAGGATGTCATGTGTTGATGTTCCAATTCCAGTCACACAGAAACAATACGCCCATCTTCTCCTGCAGTTATTATAGTGCAAATAAAGTATTCAGGTTAAAATTATGGTTCCACTTGTGTCCGTCATGCAATCGGATAAAAGGCCTCTCCAAATCAAGCTCCCGGGCTGAATTTCAACCCCAGCCGGCCCCTGGCCCTGAGCACTTCTGCACAGGTGATATCAGATTCGCTTAATGTGAAGATATCTTTTTCACTCCTCCTGACCTCTGCTGAAAGCAGAGCTGCGCAGATGGCTGGTTGCTGATCTAAAAATCGTTCATCTCGTAAGAGCTGTTCCATCTTGTAATAACGTCTGTGATCAACCTATGACTTGGCAGCTAGAGTAAGCACTGTTTTTGTTTTAACTGTTCACTGGCTAGTGTGCTGCGCCTAAAAAAGGCTGTTACACGTCTGACCCTGCCGAGAAGTCGCGCCACTGACTGTATTTTCAGTGCTCTCTGTGATGCCAGATTAAGGCTGTGTGCAAAACACTGTATATGCGTCAAGCCTGCGAGTCTCGCCGCAACAGTCATATTCGATGCATTATTTGTAACAACAACGGGATCTTTTCCATCCAATCCCCATTCAGTCAGAGCCTCATTCAGTAATGCTGCTATGTGTTCCCCCGTGGGACTGTCACGCATGGCTCGGGTTTGCAGTACATGGGACTCAAGGTTCCACTGGTCATCTATGTGATGTGCTGTAAGAGTTACATACGATTCAGTGGCCCTCGAAGTCCAAGCGTCGCATGTCAAAGCGATTCTCTCTGCTGAGCTGAGCGAGTTCAGCACCGTAGCTTTGACTTGTCCGTACAACTTCGGGAGAGCAATGTCCGTGATGTGTTGCCGGGAAGGGATGGTGTAACGGGGCTCCAGTGTTCCCTCATTCCCTCATTCTCCACAACACTCAGAGGGCGCATGTCTTTGCAAATAAAAGAAAGTATCTGTGTTATCTTGGTTGCACGAGTTGAGGTCGCTGGTAGTTTCGAAAAGTTAACTTCTTGAATACTTTGTTGAGCAGGATCCACTTGTTGCACGTTAGCCTGTAATGCTACATTGTCATGGTGTCTCGCCACATGTGATCGCAAATTTGTAGTGTAGCCGCCAGAAGAGGGCGTGGTTATAAACTAGGGCAGGCAGATTTAAAGATGCCCTAATCAGGCAGATAGGTTGCTGTCTGTTTGGAGTCCTCACCAGCTAATTTGTGGCAGGCTGGTGGGGAGGATTGTGAGGGCACTGCCAACTCGTTTTGGAGCCGTTCCGGGAGGTATGTTTATCTCTATGAATGAAAAGAGTTTCCACTGTTCACTCGGCAGTTTGGTTGTATGTGTGCATATGTTAATGCCAGTGTTGGGGAGTAACGAATTACATGTAACGACGTTACGTAATTTAATTACAAAATGTACGTAATTGTAATCCGTTACATTACTGTGAGAAAATATGTAATTAAATTACAGTTGCTTTTGGAAATTTCAATGATTACAACTTAAGTTACATTTGAAAAATCCCCGCAAAAGCTCGGATTCATCAAATAGTTTTTCGCCCCCCTGGATTCATGTTTGTTTTTAGTTATTTTCATATCAACATCCTTCTGCCAAAACTGACGCTTGTGATTGGCTCTGTCTGGTCATGTGCCATTCGACTCAACCGACAAACCGTACGGCGGCAGTCAGACTCAGCAGCAACAGTGTCAGCGGCGCACAAGATGTTCCTGGGCTGGAAATACAAAAAACACTTCATACAGACAGAAGCCAGGCTTCCCTGTATTACAAAGGTGGCTCTCTTTTAACCCAGCTAGATCACCATGGTAACTTGTGCTTAGCTCATAACCTGGTCCTGACCAGGTTCTGTTCAGAGTTTAATCATAAAATCGGCTATAAAAGCGCCGCTGTTTCACTATTTAACTCATTTACAGCTGGCGTCACCTTTACTTTGAAAGTCCAGTGGAGCTGGATCAGAAGGGAGCATTTGTACGGAGGGAGAGATCGCGCTGACCCGCTGCTGTTTACTTTCTCTCTGAGGTCTCCGCCTACAGATGTTCAGCTGAGGGGATACGCTGCTCAGCTATTGATCCGACTCGAGTCAGGAGGTCATTTATTAGGCTATAGCTGATTTACTTTTATATACAGTCAGTCACCACTGAAAGAAGTTGTGCGCTCGCAGCAGGACAGATCATTTAACTTAATGTGGCCATGAATAAATTAATTGTTTCGCCTGTTATGTGTTGCCCAAAAGCAAATCTTGAGTAGTCTACTCTGTTTTCTCACATTTAAAAAGGTCTTTGTACAGAGACAACATGAGATTTGCTTGTAGCTACAGCACCTAAAAAACCCACTGTAACCTATTTTCATGCGCACACCAGCCTCGCTTTCAATAAAACACACACTGGCATTTTATAATTGCGATCAGTGAAATATATTAAAACAATATAAAACACAGTTTAAAACAACAGTTGTTGTTGCTCTAAAGCTTCATATTTAAAAGCAGCTCAATGTAGAGCTGTCAGAAATTAAAATCAGCCTTCTCTTGTCATATTTGCAGCAACACTGTTGCTTCAGGCTGTGATCAGGCTTTTTTGTATCGCTCATACTCTCTCCATTAAAACAACCTGCTCCTCTTGGCTGAAATCAGCCCGTTGTCGCTCCATTTAGTGAGGAAGTGAGCCTCCTTTGCAGCACAGGCCTAAGGTCAGACTCATAATATATGGTTAAACCTTTGAACTGAAAGGTTAATCACACTATAGGTCTTAAAATGTGAAAATGGTTAGCAGTTGAGAGATTTCATTCAAAATAAAGAAAAGTAATCATAATGTAATCAAATGTAATTAGTTACATTACTTTGAGAAAGTAATTGAAATAGTTACACTACTATTACATTTTCAACAGGGTAACTTGTAATTGTAACCAACTACATTTCCAAAGTAATCTTCCCAACACTGGTTAATGCTGACCATATTGCATGTTTGTTGCCACTAAAACAGTTGCAGGGGGGAAGCAAACCGAGGAGTGTCGGGTAGATCAGTGTGTGTACCCTGCGACAGTCTGTATGGTATGTGTTGCTTGAAATGTAGTTTTGTATTTTAATATTACAAGATGGATGTTTCATAGCTTGTATGTTGCACTGCTTGCTTGCTATATGTTTGGTGAACAGTATTTGTTTTGTGATGTAGGTGCATAAGGAGCAGCGGTGTATGGCCTGACTGCTGTTCCTTTTCCTCTTATTTTTTGTTTGGTTGAAGTGTTCGGTTGAACAGCTATCACTGAGCGGGGTTGCGTTCCTTTGTATGGCCTCGTGTTAAGATACACAGAGCGGAGCTGTTCAGCCGAGCTGTCATTTATTTTTGTTTGTTTTGTTTGTTTGACCACTCTCCAACCTATTGATCAGGTTAAGCAGTCAGCTTTTAGTATCCAAGTGTGCTCAACCTGCCTTAAACCGAGGGGCTTAGGGGGTTTGCTGTATACACCGGCAGGAGTTGCAATTTGAGTGTGTGCAGTGGCTATGGTTGCTCTATAGAGGTGCCGTGTTATAGTTACTGCCAGGTGTGTGTGTGTAACATTATTAATCACTGTTTTGTTTATCCCCTCTCTCGCCTGCAGTAAGCCCGATGGAACCAGGCCGGCTGTGAACCTGATCATTAGGGGAGATGTTCTAGCCATTGTTGCTTGCAACACTTCTTTTATATGTGCCAATAAATAAATAGATTTTAGCCTAACTTTTGTATGAATAAAGGAACAAGTGTTGTTTTAAAACTTCATACTGGAGTTCTGCCTCATCTTTCGAACCAAGGGTAACAGTAGTATTGCCCGAGCACTTGACTCTAGCGTTGCAGAGTTTACAGACCGCATGGCTCTTGTCGAAGTCGTAACTGCCTTCCTTTGTTTTGAAACCAAAATATGCTCAAACATCAGCTTTAAAAGGTGCTGGAGCCACCTGTATCCTCTCGTCCTCAGTCATCACCGGGATCTCGCAGGATTTCATAGTTCCTTTGGCGCGGAGGACGTAATGACTGCTGCCAACTAGCGTCCGGAGGTTTAATTGCAACACAAAAATGAACAAATGCCGTGAATATTTGCATGTTAATTGTTAATAAAAAATCGATACAGTACTGTTGAATAGCGATACGGTATTGTGAAAGAAATATCGCAATAATTAAGTGTATCGATATTTTCTTACACCCCTAATCAGAACTCCACCACACACATAGATGAGACATGACAGTGGAGCGACTTGAACCTTTGTGTTATAAATCAATTAACATAACTTCCTTGTGGGGGCTAACAAGTCACCTTCCACTTATTCAACGTGCTTAAATATGAGTCATAATTCAGAAAAGGCCCCCTTTTTGCTTGTTAAGCTAACTGCTTGTTAATGAGAGATAAGAATAATCAAATATGTCTGCTGTCTGTGTCGACTGTTTATCTTGCCTCCAATCTTAAACTTCTTCCAGATATTGAGTTTACTGTGTAAACATGGCTGTTCCTACTAACAGTCACAGTAGTCATCTCTTGGTTTTGTCACAGTTTTAGATGTGTAGCATGTATTTTTAGTTTGCACTTGTCCTCCGATAAATAGCCTTATAATAAGCCAGTGTTGTATTGCTTTTTAAGAATTGCAGCTGAATTGCACGTCTTCCAAACCTCAGTATTATTATAATGTGAATAAAATCATGTTGACAATAATTAATTGACACAAAAGAAATGGCAATTTCGTATCACTCACAGCTACACAAGATACACAGCTAAGTAGTTAGCTTTCTATAAGTACTTTGTTTATCAATTTTGCATTAATTAATCAACATATTATGGTATTAAGGCCTGAAAAAAAGTTTGGGCACATACTGCCCTTTTCTGACTTTGAGCTACCCTGCCCCTCTATAATAACGTGCATGTCTCTGGTGCACAGTGTAAATATCAAGAAACAGTTGAGCATGTGATTGCCCAAAGTATCAGTGTTAGAAGAGTATTCTAAAAGCCAGACTCAGTAGGGAGCAAATCAAATTTAGTATTACAGAAATATTACAACTGAATTCAGGGCACGTGGGGTACAGGGCAATATTTATGTTTTTAGAAAAGACCGGACTTATTGAAAGAATATTGTCGGGAGTTTTTTTCGTTTTTTTTTTTTTCGTTTTTTACTATGCGTATCATTGTTTGATGTTACTGATCCTCTTACGGCAATCAACACTGGTCGACACTCCAGCTCAAAAGGGGGCAGTAATGCGCACCTAAACGTTGTTTGCCAACGGAAGGAGAAGAAGAAGAAGAAGAAGACGAAGAAGCAAAAGTGGGAAAAGTAACCTCATTATAGTGCAACGTCTGTGCCACTGTCGTCGATTGATCAATTAATGCCAAATGGCTGGCAGCAGGCTCGAGAGGTTTGGGACTGTGTTTAGCCGGTAAGTGAACACCCCCTGTTAGCCGCGACAGCGGTAGATAATTAACTCGGTTTCAAGGATATCACAGTGACACTGTCACAAGCCATCTGATCAAACGCATTAGCAACAATTATTTGTTGGTTAATCGGTCATAACGACGGTTTTCAGCAAACAACTTAACTTGAAGCAAATAGATTGTCCCTGCGGCAGCGTTAGGACCAGGAGCTGCGTTCAACGACGTCAGCGCCATGATGCCCGACTGCCATTGTCGCAACACTCTGACGTTAGTTAAGTAACTTGTAGGGTCTTTATTTACCTTAGAGGAGGCCTCTGCCCGAACAGTTAGTGTCATTGGATGACACTTCATTGAATTGGCGTAAGTCTGATGCAACTAACTTGCAGTCCATTCTTATGACTGTTTTTAACTAAGACCAATTTCTCAGTTACAACCAGTCTTAGTAAAGACCAGTCAGTGCAACCAGCTCCTCCACCCATCCATCCATCCATCCAATAATGAATTGGATTTGTATGCTGCTTTTCAAGACACCCAAATCGCTCTTGCAGGGTTTCAGGTTCCATTCATTCACACACCGTCATACTGGTGGTGGTAAACTTCGATAGTAGACTGACGGAAGCGTGGCTGCCATTCAGCGCCTATGGCCCCTCCGACCACCACCTCAAACATACAGCAGTCATACACATTCACACGAGGCAAGGTGGGTGAAGTGTCTTGCCCAAGGACCCAATGACCATGAATTGGCCGGGCGGGATCAAACAGCCGACCATCCGAACATAGGCCGACCCGCTCTATCACCTGAGCCACGGTCGCAACGGTTGTATAGTGCCAGTTAACAACAAAAGTCATCCCATGACACTTTTAGCAGGTCTAAACCATACTATCAGAAGCGTTGCCTCCCTCCTCCTTATCACTAATGTTTTTTTGTCTAAGATTTATTACTTAATAAGAAAGGTAGCTGTTTAAAGTTATTGGTAATATGTAGGGCTGTCAAACAATTAATTTTTTTAATTCGATTAATTGCATTTTGTCCATAGTTAACTCGCGGTTAATCGCAAATTAATTGCAATTTTTTGGGCACATTTTTTTTCTGTTCTAAATGTAACCTAATGTATTTTTTTCATGTTCTGAATACTTTTAACAACATAAGAAAGGGAAAACATGCTTGCTTTCTGAAAATGTTTATTCAACACTTCAAATCATTCAGGAAAATAAAAGGCTCCAAAGAGGATGTTGCGTTAACGAGTTATTAACGCGTTCACTTTGACAGCCCTAGTAATATGTGAATGCACTGTAGCGAAGACGGAATGTACAACAACCACATGCTGCTGTTGGAGCGTCCGACCTAGGAAGGTCTGCAAGATGGTGGGCAAGAACAACTTCTGGTTAATGCAAAAAATATCAAATGACGGAATTAAGATCTCTGTTGGTGTGTACAATAGAGCTCAATGAAAAGTCTCAAGAAGTGAATATTGTCCTATAATTTGTGAGACTGCACAATAATGTGTTCTTATTTATCTGTGTATAAATTTGAGATTTATAATGAATGACACGTTGTCAAATGCCACTTTAATCATCAGTTGTGTAATGTCTTAATTGACAGGGTTCGCAATCTGATGCACTCTGGTGTCATAAAGCTGCCAGAAAAACCCATCTGGTATGATGTTTATGAGGCTTTTCCACCAAAGAGGGTCCCACTTCATGTGAAGCCACATACTAGACTCTGTACCAAGAAACGGGAGACTGTGCCTGAGGTCTTCTACAAAGAGGATAACATTAGAGCGTAAGTCAAGTTCTCACAAATGTGCTTCTATACCATCATTTTGAAAATAACACGTGGATAAAAAGTGCTTTGTTATTTGTTAGTGATATTTAATTTAGTGCAAAATGGTCCGGTTTGAGAGTATTTATTTTTGACTCTCCACTGATATTCACTTTTGATTGTGACATTGACTTGAAGATATGCTGCATTGTAGTTGTAATTTTAAAAAAAAGTTAAAGGTGATTTCAGGTTCGGGACTTTTCAAGCATAAATTTGCCCAGATTCACCTGTCCTGGCACCTGAACTTATTAGAACTGATTAATTTGGCAGCCTTTTTGTTTGTTGTTTTATGACGGCTCACTGATGTTTTGTTAGAACGGTTTATGGATTGACTGTAGTGCCTGCTGATACACGAGAGGCACTAATGGCCCACAGTGGCAGCACTACTGGAGAACAGTGCGCAGTTGAAGAGAAATTATATTAAGAAAGACTGACCTCAGTTCTCTCACAGAGTCTGTCTATCTCTGTCCTGAACATTATTATTCCTGGAGGAAGGTTAAGACCCACTTCTCCTTCCTAAGCATCTTTGTAGACCTTTTTAAAGAATTGCTTGCTGGTTTTATCATCACTTTATTTACTAACAAGGACACAAAACAGATGTGTTTTACAGTCTGGAAGCAAACAAGCATGATCAGCAATGTGGTCATTACAGATTACTGACGAATCAAACAATACAGATGAAAGATTGAACACAATGTGTCTTTCAAAGAGCACAAGCTCTGTTTGTGATATTTGCAGTGCCATATAGTCATACTGGCTATATACACATTCTCATAAATTGAAATTATCTCTCTTAATAAAGGATCACAAGTCAACAGTCATAGCTGAACCATTGCTAACATTCTTAACTACTTTCATCACAAATTGGTAAGTGATTTACAGTAATGAAATGTTACAGTTTATGAGATGTTAATTACATTTGCCTTTATTAATCCCTTATGGAAGTTCCATTTCCCAGTTTTTTTACACACATACATAGGGATTAATGTCAGAGCAAGGGGGCTGCACTGTTCAAGGGCAACCTCGGTGTTGCCAAGAAGTTGAACTCGCACTTCTCCAGCTACCAGTCCATACAAATGAAATATGCCTGGATGGAAATAAGCTGTTTTTCATGTCAGCATCCAAAATTTGTAAGATGTTTTTCAGACTCAATTCACCTATGACTGTGTGCCTTTCAGGAAGTTCTATGAGCATTATGGGATGGGTCCTCTGCCTTTTGATCTGTCCAAATCAAACTTTGTTTCTACATGTCAGAGGTATGTTTTTTCACTTCTGGTTAAAGCAGTATTTTATGAAAAGATCATATACAAGCATGAAAACAAATGCCAGAAGAGAAGATGCTTTAAATTACAAGTGTGATATAAATTATGTGGTAGAGGAGATGGTTTTTGGAATTCTAGAATCTTATGGTAAAGTTAAGTAAAAAACACACAAGAAAATGGATTGTACACTACGTTACAAAATACATGAAACATTTTATTTCTCTAACAGTGTTTCCTAATTGTTGTTATTCTGTCGTTGATCCTGCAGGTTTGTAGACAAGTACACAGAGATCAAGAGCAGGAATGCGTTCGAAGACGCTGCTGTATTTGAGGAGACAGGAAAGGCTTTACTTACAGAGGGCATGGTGCTGAGAGGGAGAGGAGCTCGTTCTGTAAGAGTCTTCATCAAGTACTGACTAGGGCTGCCACCTACACATTTATGATTTAAAATTGATCAATCAAGGAGCTCCCAAACTCAGGGTCTCTACATATGAACTTGACCATTGAGAACATTGTTTTGTGTACACAGTTTACTAAAAAAGATTTTGAACAACTCACCTTAGCAGTTGCTTGTTCCACTTGCGGTCGTCCTGCCAGCCAAGAAGTGTCGATCTCCGATGCGACGTAACATGGAGGATAGTTAAGGTGGAACACTTCTGTCTTCTGGCAACAACTATCCACACAATATCTCACATGACTTTTCCGGCTTTTGATTTTAGTATTGTTTCCTATATAAGGCTCCTTTTTCAACTTCAAGGTCAATCTTGTTTTTCGCTAACGACAAAACAAATTATCTGCGCATTTATATGGAAATAAGCTTTAGGAGAGGTCCACCTTAACTGTCCTCTATGTTAAGTTGCATTCGGAAATAGAAACTTCTCAGCTGGCAGGACAGTGGCTAGGGGAACAAGCAACTGCTAATGTGATTTGTTCAAAAATGTTTTTTTTTATTAAGCTCTGTGTATGCAAACAATGCTCTCAACACTCGTGTTCATGTGTAGAGACCTGGTGATACTGCAAGCAAAGTTTCATGTTGTGTCGAGACTTCTCAGTGTTTTAAAAATAGCGATTTTGATGCTATCTAAAAAGTGCCCTTAGCACTCCCGTTAAAAATGAGTTTGACCCAAAAACGAAAGTATGGTACAAGTACGGTCTTACAAGTGCCTCTTTCATAATAATTATGCTTTTACATGAAGGTTTGACTGGGGTACATTCGCAAAGAAGCTGTGGTTGCATTTTGGCGAGAGTTTTGCTTAAGTTTACGTCTTACCTTGAAAAAAAATAATCACAAACATGTCAACTGCTTAATGTTGGTCCTGCAAAGGTGACTATCCACTCATTCAGTAAAAGAAACACTTGCAACTGCCTTGTTTTAAAGATTAACTTCAACATAACTCGATACATAACGTGTGCTGTGTAAATTGTCTGGTTGTATCTTCCATGCCAAAATGACAAACAGTTCACAGGCCAAATGCATAATTAACAGCGTTAACGATAATTTAATATATAGTTTTGTCTCCCCATGTGTCCACCTCATAATTTCACCCGCAGCTATCTTTAGAAAACCTTGTGTATGCAGGGTCTGAAGTATTGTGTGAGGATGGTGCCTTCTCACTCTACAGTCTTCTTTTAGGCCAGTATATATGTGGGGAAAAGGCATCAAATCATATTTGGGCGCACACATATTTTATGCATCTGTCCCCAGTTGTGACAAAACTTACAGCCCCATATGACAGTTTTGAAAACTTGATCATAGCACTTTTTTTATCCTGCAGGTTTCAGCAGAATCCAGGGATCCAGTGCTTGAGTTGAAGCTAACTGACATGTTGGCAGAGCGGCAGTCAATCAGCGCTTCCAGCGAGGAGAAGATGGGGTGTACCATGCACACACAAACACCATAGACTTTCAATGGCTGAATAACCATCTGATAAGGTGCAGATTCAGGACTTTTAGAAGCTGTTGTTATGTTTTCCTCTCCTCTACAAGACGATCATGGTTGTATTTCAACTGCCAAGTCTTGAAATCGGTACCTTCAGTTTGGACTTTACTTACCATCAGAGACATACAATGACTTTACCGAAGAAATAATGTCACTGCAAGGCTGGATCATCATCACTCTTTATGTCCAGTTGTCTATGTTCAAATTACAACCTCTCAAATAAATTGCTTGGAGTAACCAACACTTTCCGTAATCAATCCTTTCTTTCCAGATTATCGTGTAATTTCCTTCAATCACTTAGGAGACACTTTGTTCAACTCTTGTTTGTGTGGGGGAAAAAAAAGAATATGAAATAATCTATTTACTCTTTCAAATATTGCCCCTATACACCATTTTCATATTTTATTGTGTTCCCAGTTATTGGTAATGCCCACCGACAGACACTGAGAGAAAGACAGAACAAACCTGTAACATGTAGTTCACAAGTTAAACTTGGTGATCACAGCTCAAAATTAATGTATCAGTCATTTCACAAAATCATAAATATATTGGACTAAAAAGCTATCTTTAGGGAAAACAAAACAACAAATTTTCTGTCTGTGATTACAATAAACCCTGTGGACATAGGGTCCAAGATGATAGTAAACCAGTGTTATTATGCTTGGTCATGAGGAATGCTAAAGAAAGCATTGGCAAAATGTTTTATCATGAACCACTTGCTCACAGTTTTTCAGGAACCCCATCCAATGCTGGATTGGCCTTTTTAGACTCTATCACAAAATGATGGTTGGAGGGAATTTAATCAGAATCTGTCACTTGAACTGTTCTGTGGGCACTCAATGCAGTGAAAAGGGTAAATGATGGCTTCCCAGTTTTTCACCTTGTGACTAGTGACAAAGTTTAAGGTGGTACCGTCAGACATCTATCAGGGGTGTGATTGTTCTGGATAAATCCGGAAATCCGGCTTTTGCGACCTGAAAATGAGGCTCCCGTTAATCATGCAAATCTGTTTTGTTTTTTTTGGGAGGGGGGTGCACAAGGCGAATTTAAGTTGCACACAGTGAAAGCACTACACCCTAAGTTATCTTGAAATGGATTATTATTGTCATTACTGCTATTTGTATAATTTCTACAAGTCACCGTTTAAGTTGAGTGACTGAAATCCTCGTCATCCTATTCAAAGGCTGCAACAGGTGACTCATCGAACCAGGGTGAAGTTAGTTTTAGGTTGGATATTTGGCGGATATTCACTCGGGTCCAGCTGCGACTTTACTGAGGTTTGCCCAGTGTTGGAAGCAGGAGGACGGTCAGCTCACCTCCAGAGCCTCTTGCTGAATCGCTGGAAACTGATTTAGGGACCATCATTAAATTACGTAGCATTAATATACTGATGCAATATAATTGCAGTTTTTTCAATAGCTTCCATGTCATGTGGCCCAGCAGCAGATTGTATTAGTAAACTGGATGAATAAGACATGCCTATTTTTATTGTACTTTAGTGCTTTCTCTATTTTATATGAATATTAATATGAGAAATTATGATTTTTTTTTTTCCTCAATAACTTCCATGACATTTGGCCTACTGACTTCTGAAACGGATTCTGTTTCCATAAAACACAGAAACACAGAAATTAATGGTAAAAAAAAATCTGTAATGCTCAAGAGGTTGACACATTTCAAGGAGCAATGTCCAGGGGGGGGCGCTGCTGCTGCTTGAGCGACTCCCGACGTATACTCGTGTGCTCGTAACTTTATGTAGTTCTGTGCAAATTTTACATGTCATGTGCAAGATAAGAATGTGTACTCTTAAACTTGCAACTTGGGCGATCCTGATCTTCTTCGTGTGTCCTGCTTTTGGATGTCTAAGACGGGGAGATCAGCCTGCAATTCACCCAGAGCAGCGTGTGTATTCACGGTGCAGACTGCTGGAGCTCAAGCCGGCTGGCGCTAACGTGAATCCGCGACGGACTTCCCTCCTTGTGGATGTCCCTCACCATCTACTGCGGGGACATTATAACAAGCGGATCCGAAGGAAAAGAGGGTCCAGAGGAGGGATCAGAAACCGCCTACGGAGACGCGGTAGCAGGCTTCCCTTACCTGCAATCACGCTGTCAAATGTCCGGTCGCTGAACAATAAACTAACCGAACTTTCTGCACTCATCCACTATGACTCGGATGACAAACAAACAAGCCTCTTCTGTATCACAGAATCGTGGCTGTCAGAAGACATCGATGTACACATTGATGGATTTAACATCATACGGCTTGACAGGGATACGGTGAAAACCAGGAAGTCCATTGGGGGCGGGCTCTGCCTAGCTGACAACACCAGGTGGGCAACCAACTACACAGTGAGAGAGAGCGAGAGCTGCAGAGACTACGAGCTCCTAACTGTGTCCTTCAGACCACATTATTTGCCCCGGGAGTTCACACAGATGACGGTGATACTGGCGTATGTTCCTGGACCTGACTACAACCTGGCGGCAGACCGAATAGCAGACTTCTATCACAGAGCTGTCACCCGGACCGGCGAGCAGCCTGTGTTTCTGTTGGGGGACTTCAACAGATGTGACGTCACCACCGTATTGCCAAACCTGGAACAATACGTGACATCCCCCACGAGACTGGACAGAATGCTTGACCTCTGCTATGGGAACATACCTGGTGCATATATTTCTAAGGCCCGCCCACCCCTTGGTCGTTCAGACCACAATGTCATTCTCTTACTCCCACGATACAGACAGAAACTGAAAACAGACCAAATCCAGACCAAAATCATTAAAACATGGGACAATGACTCAACTGAAACACTAAGGGGCTGCTTGGAACTGACTGACTGGGATGTGTTTTTCAAAAACAACGACTCTGATCTGAACCTGGTAACTGACTCAATCTCCTCCTATCTGACTTTTTGCACTAACTCTGTCATTCCATCTAAGCAGGTTAGACTTTACCCCAACAACAAACCCTGGGTTACAAAAGACCTGAAAATATGCCTAAATAAAAAGAAACTGGCATTTTTGAGTGGTGACAGACAGAAAGTTTTTGAGCTAGAGAAAGAGTTCAGACAGAAATCAAGGCTGGCAAAAATCCACTATAAAAACAAAGTGGAGAGGAAATTCACAACAGGGAATGTCAGGGAGGCCTGGCAAGGGCTCAATACCATGATGGGCAGAGAGCAGAGGCCTGCCCATATCAAATGCACTGATCCCACCTCTTTTGCAGAGCAGCTTAACACATTCTACAGCAGGTTTGATAATTCACAACACCCATTGGGAGATAAGACCCCCAGCACTCCCAACACTCCCATCACTCCCAGCCCCTCATACACATCAGTTACAATAGAGAAAAATAAAGTGGTCCAATTCCTGTCCAGAGTGAACCCACAGAAATCATCAGGCCCAGACAAACTACATGGTCGAGTTCTCAAGGAATGTGCCACTCAACTTGGGGATGTCATGACTCAGCTCTTCCAGCTGCTTTTGGACTCAGGTTTTGTTCCTCATGCATGGAAAAAATCCACCATCATTCCAATTCCCAAGACCACAAAAGCTATGGCCCCCAAAGACTACAGACCAGTGGCTTTGACATCTGTTCTGTGCAAGTGCATGGAACGGGTGGTGTGTGACCTGCTGACCTCCTCAGTCGCAGACAAACTGGACCCACTCCAGTTTGCCTATAAAGCAAAGCGAGGGGTGGAAGACGCCTGCCTGACACTCTTGGACGCTGTTACCAAAAACATGGACCACACTCACTCATGTTCCAGGATTTTATTTATGGACTTCTCCTCGGCTTTTAACACAGTCAACACGAACATCTTATCAGACTGCCTCACTGAACTACAGGTCAACCTGGTACTGGTCAAATGGATCAGAGACTTTCTACAGGACAGATCACAGCATGTAACGGTCAATGGAAAAATATCCACCAACATTATCATAAACACAGGGGTCCCACAAGGTTGTGTCTTATCACCCATTCTTTTCTCCATCTACACAAACAAGATAACCTGCAACATGGACAATATGACACTTTTTAAATATGCTGATGACATGGCCTTGGTGGCTCACCTGACAGACTCTAATAGCCTAACAGCATATCACCAACAGGTGGACTCACTCATCACTCTCATTGAGGAGAGCTTCTTAGAGCTTAACATCTCTAAGACGAAGGAGCTGTGTTGCTGCAGGAGAGTGACACCAGGTGACTCCGCCCAACCACTACTGCAGCCACTGAAGATCAAAGGGCAGGAGGTGGAGCAGGTGGAGGCGTTCAGGTATCTGGGCATTGAGGTGGACAGAAGACTGTCCTTCTCTGTCCACACTGAACACACCTACAAAAAGGCACAACAACGTCTCTTCTTGCTGAGGAAATTGAGGAGTTTTAATGTGAGCAAAGACATTTTAACAGTCGTTTACAGATCACTCTTCGAGTCAGTCCTCACTTACAACATCTCATCCTAGTACACCTTTCTTTCCGTCAGAGACAAATCCAAACTGTCACGCATCATCAAACACGCAAGTAAAATAACAGGCACCACACAGTCCTCCATCTCAGACCTCCACACACAGGCAGTCAGACGCAAAGCCACCTCCATCATACACGACCCTTCACATCCACTCCACAACTCATTCCAACTCCTTCCTTCAGGCCGTCGCTACAGGGTCCCACTAGCCAGGACAAACTTAGTGAAAAAATCATTCGTCCCATCCGCCATCAACATCATCAACAATGCACTATAAAATCCTTTTAAAATCCTCATTCTGTATTGCACGTATGCACTGTATTTATTTTATTTTCATTATGTTGCTGTTTTTATGTTGACTGCACATCTGTGAACACGTCAAAGACGAATTTCCACTGCTTTTTGCAGGGGACAATAAAGTTTTTTCTGATTCTGATTCTGATTCTGATTCTACATTTTCTTCTATTTTGTCTCATGTCTTAGATTCTGAAAATGAATTTTTTTTCAAAAATCTCACTAGTAGTCACCATTAAAAGGGTTATTTTTCTAAATTTTCTTCCGGACCCCCCGACTCAGAGCACCACTGCTACAAAAAAAACTAGGGGAAACACTGTGTTATAAGAATTATGGATGTGTGGGGCGAACTATTTCTTTCTTAGCTGAAGCCAACAACGTAAGGAGAGAATTTTTTTTACTTTATATTATTTATAAAGTTTTGCTTGTGAATTCAACTGCACTTGATGGGCGGGGCCTACACTGGTGGATGAGAGAAGAGTTTCTATTGGTTGGTTTGACCTGGCTCCAGCGCCAGCTACGTCTTCTGGATTACACCCACTTCTCCCCTTGTGCTGTGCTGCTTGGAGGCAAGCCTGTTGCTCTTGAAACGTTTCCCATAAGTAATGAATTGCGCTATATATCGTTGGCTACAGCCTGCCGTACAGTCACAACAACAACAACACAAGTAATGAATTATAATGCCCTGCTGCTGCAAGCACACTGATTAGCAGCAACATGGTTGTCTCTGCTAGTCACGGCCTGAGCAGAGTAGCCTAATGAGTGAGTGAATTATAGGGAGGCGTATACAACGTAGGCCTGTGAGTTAAACATTTAGTGTTGCATGGTCCTCGCAGTGCCAAAACGTCACGGTTCCTACACAACAGTACTACCGCGGATTACTAAACTGCCGCTGAACGCAGTGCCAGTTTCCACTGTGTAGCAGGCTGCCGCTACTCCTCCCGGCTCCCGTTCTCACTCCAGCTGTTCTAATGTCAACAAACATACGTGGCGAATAATTCAACAAATTCACGCACATTACCAAACTCAGATTTATGTGTCTGTTATATTATGGAATGGATCTACAGATTAATTGGTAACACTACATTGATCTTCATTCGCTGTTGTTTTTTTAATGACCATGACTTTTATTGTAATGCAATAAAAATAAATACTGTCAAAATAATACGTCCGTTTTTCTTTTAATGCCAGAATGGAAAACCAACAGCAGTCACAAGCTAGGGTAAGTCATTGCTTAATTTGTTTCTGTACAGCCTAAGTGACAGTAATGCATTGTACTGTAATGTACTAATGTCATTTTACCAATGTCCATACATGTGAAATCCCTTTCCAGTATGATGCATGTGAAACCACAGAGACGGCCGAATGAAAGTCAGGGACATGTACAGAGTCAGGGACAGGGACAGAGTCATACTTTCAGTTATTCCTTTAGAGGCTGAAGGCTACACATGGAGTGCCAGCATCTGCAGATGCGTATTGTGTTGCAATCCTTGCAGCTAGCCTTTGGCATGAGGGCAAACTCAGGAGCACTAGCAGGGAGAGGTGTAAGGTCAAGTTCATCCTGAAGAGGACCAATGTACAGGACAAACTTCCCTCCCCCTGAAGCACTTAATATGGCCCCAGTGTAGCCCTCAGCCTCTAAAGGAATAACTGAAATTTTCCTCCTTCCATTTCCACCTGTTAAAATGACAAACAATATAAGGACTTAAACCATGATGTATTCATGTTTTTTCTGCAGTATTAACACAGCAAACATAAAAGAAGTTGCATTTTAAGTACAGTAATTATGTACCTGCTGCTTTAAAAAGGAGCCACCTGTCCTGGAGCTGTGTCATCCTGGGGAATGTCTAAACCAGTAAATTCGACAACTACATTAAAATGAAATATTTTGAGGGAGAAATTTCAGTATATGAAAGGCATTGCACAGAACCCTTGATGACACAGGCAATTAGGCAATGTACTTGCTTCAACATGCGTAATACCTCAACATGTGATATGTCAGAATCTACTGACACAGTCCTCTTCCCCAGGCCAGCTTGCATAAAAGTTAACTCCTCCCTGGGGTTTGGAGTTACTTCCACATTAGATCCAAGTAAAAAAAAAGGAAACATCGAATGGCTTCCATATCTTCACAGCCTTGGCTGTAGGCATTTGACCTCTGGGGAGTGCTCTTTTCTTGCCTCGGAAGAATCCAGGGAAAGACCTGTGTGATTGTAGAAAAATAATGTTATTAGTTCCAACTTAAAGTAAGCTGACTGTCAAGCCACATGAACCACATCCAAGTACCAGAGAAAATAATACAGATACACAAGTTAAACCACACAACCTAAATCAGCAGCTCCATCTTTGCGATACCATCATGGCAAAGCCAGAGTAATGTAATTTATTTTGCCTAAATAATCCAATACCATTAATGGTGAAATTGCAGGTACAGTATAATGTCTACAGTAGAAACAATGTAGAAACGATGTAGAAAAAGTAGTAAAAATGTACGGTGTTAAAAGCCTAACTTGGTCATGTTCTCTCCACAAGAAGAGAAGAGACTGATCCTGATAAAATACATGTAATGTGAAAATGTGCATTTACATGACACATTTAGGTGGTCAATTTACATGGGTAATTTACATGGGTGCAAAACTGTCTACCTGGCCATTTCAGTCTGGACTGAGAGTCGCTGACCCTGTCTCTGACTCTGTACATGTCCCTGACTTTCATTCGGCATTGCCCTTGAAATCAGAGACAGGAGGTGTCTGGCCATCTCTGGCTTCACGTGCATCATACTGGAAAGGGATTTCACATGTATGGACATTGGTAAAAGGACATCAGTACATTACAGTACAATGCATTACTGTCACTTAGGCTGTACAGAAACAAATTAAGAAATGACTTACCCTAGCTTGTGACTGCTGTTGGTTTTCCATTCTGGCATTAAAAGAAAAACGGACGTATTATTTTGACAGTATTTATTTAACATTGCATAACAATAAAAGTCATGGTCAATAAAAAACAACAGCGAGTGAAGATCAATGTAGTGTTACCAATTAATCTGTAGATCCATTCCATAATATAACAGATACATAGGGAGCCAGGAGGAGTAGCGGCAGCCCGCTACACAGTGGAAACTGGCACTGTGTTCAGCGGTAGTTTAGTAATCCACGGTAGTACTGTTGTGTAGGAACAAGGGCTGCACGAAAAATCGTTAAAAAATCGCGATCTTGATTCACACATACACATGATCTTATTTCTACACATAGCGATTCTGAAGCATTTTATATCTCGAGCTGAATCACAAACAAATGCTCCTATTTTCCTCCCGGATTTTTTGAAGCGCCCCCAAACGCAGCACTGCCGCTGCCTCCTCCCTCAACCTGTGGTAAAGCATCTTTACAATAGTGATGGGAACGGCAGTTCTTTTTACTGTACTGAATCTCTAGAATCTGTTCATTAAAATGATACGTTCAAAAGATTTGTTCACCGAATCGTTCAGTGCACTCCAACTCCCTGAACTGATAAGCAGCCAAACGATCCGTCATTCAGTTCATTAATCAGCCCTGAGGTTCACGTTCACTTACTGAGGGACGGTGCGTTCACGGACTATAGTACACAATCATTCGCGGGAGACGCAGCGCTGCTTTGAGTGGTATACATGCACTAAAATTATTACACGGTGAAAGTGTCCTCTGTGCACAGTAAAATCAATTAACATGATGCTACACGGATGTTAGCAACACAGCGCTAGTTTTAGCAGTATGATTACTGAACGTGAATCAACTCCCCTGCCCTGAGTGAGTGGGTGAGTGACACAGCGCCACTTTCGGCACAGTACGTGAACGAGAATCACGTCCTCAGCGACGCCAATCATGAGTGAGTGACAGCACGAACGTGATTCACGTCCTGGCGTCCCTCATTCGCGAACGACCTGTTGAGGACGTGAATCACGTTCTCGCTGTCACTGATTTAGCGTGAACGTAAATCACGTTCGCGAACGTGGCGGCAGGTCAGGACGTGAATTACGTTACCTGCTGAGTATCACGTTCACAAACGTGAGTGACTTTTACTGTGCAGTAAAATCACCATAACATGATGCTACACGGATGTTAGCAACACAGCGCTAATTTTAGCAGTACGGTTACTGGACGTGAATCAAGTCCTCTGCCCTGAGTGAGTGGGTGAGTGACACAGCGCCACTTTCAGCACAGTACGTGAACGAGAATCACGTCCTCAGCGACAGTTCTCTGTATGCAGTAGGTTCGCAAATCATGAATGAATCACAGCACGAACGTGAATTACGTCCTTACAGTTCTCTGTGTGAGTCGTGGCAGTTCCACTCCCCGCCGGCATGCTCGCGGCTGAGCTGAACTGAACTGAGAAAGGAACGAATCAGTTCTTGAAGTGATTTTGTTCACTTCGTTCACTCAAAAGATTTGTTCGTTTGAACGACACGCTCTCGACCGACACAACACTAACACACACGCATCACAGCGATATATGAAAGTGCTGCACCGACTGAAGGAGAGCTTTTAAAACTTTGAGAAACAGTTTTACACTTGGTTGAATATTTATTCCTGTTAACATTGGTGCAATTTAGAACAGAAACTCGAACAGTTTGTTGCTTAATGCGCATCTGACATCACGTTATTTTCCTCTACTAATTTATGTTCTGGGGTTGCCATTCTGGCAGCTTCTTTTACATTTTCGTTTAGACCTATTAGTGTGTTGTCTTTGCATATAAGGTGGCATAGTAGCCTAAGACATGCCCATTTTATTTTATGTAGAAAAATGTAAACCATGGCAGTCTTAAATTACAAATCAAGCACTTTATTTCAATGGCTACTTATTTATTGTTTATTGTTTCCTAAATTATTCGAATGTGTTGACAAAAGACATTTTGTGATGACCTGATTATATCTGTCTTATAATATGTCAGCAAGCAATGCATCATCATTCTGTGTTGCAGATGTGGAAGCCTTTTACACGTGCACAGTTAACCATATGATGCACCCATCCATATGATGCACACATAATGTGGGTGATATGAATGTAAGTTGATTGTACAAGATTGACACTGATCTGTTTTTTTTTTTTAAAGAAATGGCAGAGCAGAAAACCAATCCAGTGTGGCAGTATTTCACAGAGCCTACTCCTGGAAAGGCTTGTTCTACCTCACCTGTTTTTAATATTTGTTAAATATTATTTACTTGTTCTTGTTCTACCTCACCTTTTTTAATTTCAATAAATGTTTGTAGTTTCTGGGCTTTCCTCCTTCTGCGGAGGCAAGGCTTGGTGGAATGATAGAGCAATCTTTATTAAAACAGAATCTAGAGCCTTGAGTCCGGATCAGAAACGGCCGCGTTCTGATATTATCAAATCTGTGGACAAAACAATGCCAAAATGCTTTGCCCTCTGCTCCATCAAAACCTCAGCCTTTGCTCTTAGGAGGTTTACCAAGTGCCACCCTCTCGTTCCTTCTGTGAGGGCCTTTTTAAGAGTCTCTTCTCAAGGACACCCACTTCTTCTGATTGGTTCCCTTGCCACATTATTTAAAGGACAAAAAAAGAGTTTGACCTGTGTTTAGGCATCTCTCACTATTTGGCATGCAGGTCAAGCTTAGCTAAGCACTTTATCGTCTGTTACCTTTGGCCCCTCACAGTTGGAAGCTACCTCCTGGACCTTCATTCACACAATGAAAATCAATGGGTCATGATTGAATTCAAACTAAGTAGATCAGCCTTGATTGAATCTAACCTAAGTAGGTCAGAATGTGTTGTCCTCCAGATACCTCATATTCCTTTTTTTTTTTAAATTGATACTTGTAACATTTGTGATCATCATTGTGTAATTTTTATGATGTAAATTGAGGGAGCAAAAGTAGTATCGGCTCAAGAAAATCAGCAGTCCATCGGTCATCGGCTAAGGCTGATGGAAAAAAAAATTGGTATCGGCATTGGCCCTAAAAAATCCATATTGGTCGATCCGTATTCTCCATGTTCCCATATTGTTAAATACATTGTAATGGGACCGAGCTGGACTGGTGTGTGGTATTTATTCATAATGTGCTCAAAAAATGTAAATGTAAATTAAATAAGGATAGCATGTAGGTGCAGAAGGTTACCGACATTCAAGTTGGTTGTGTGGCTGCAGGCCATCACATACATTAAAGGAGAACTTCGGTCGATTTAAACATGCAGCTTCATTGCTCAAGCTACCCTTGACTTGCCAGTACCGAAGACGCGAACAAATTTGGTCCAACCATTACAGAGCTCCGTGAACGGAGACTTAGCATTGAACGCTAACAGCATGGGGTCAGAACTTTACACTGTGTTTTAAGCGTCTTAACATGCTCCACATCTCACACCAAAAGTAATGCAACATCAGCAGACACCTTAGCACACAGCACTGTAGCGTGTATGACTCAAAATGAATAAAAAAGTAGTTAAAACAGTGTGTTTGTGCAAGCAGCCACGTACCTGTTTGTTGACATCCGTGTGTTCCGGTAGCTAGACCAAACTAGTCGATCCGTCGAGCGTGCGCTTACTCCCTCACTGGCGGAGACGGAAACGTATTCCAGCATTTTCGTGTTTATGTTCATAATGTACATGTCCATGTTACAGCCTGTCATGAGCCTTACAATAGCCTGTTAAGCCTGTCAAGTGCACACTCGATGGATATGCTAGTTTGGTCTAGCTACCAGAACACACAGATGTCAACAAACAGGTAAGTAGCTCCTTGCACAAACACACTGTTTTAACTACTTTTTTATTCATTTTGAGTCATACACGCTACAGTGCTGTGTTGTAAGGTGTCTGCTGATGTTGCATAACTTTTGGTGTGAGATGTGGAGCATGTTAAGACGCTTAAAACACAGTGTAAAGTTTTGACCCCATGCTGTTAGCGTTCAATGCTAAGTCTCCGTTCACGGAGCTCTGTAATGGTTGGACCAAATTTGTTCGCGTCTTCGGTACTGGCAAGTCAAGGGTAGCTTGAGCAATGAAGCTGCATGTTTAAATCGACCGAAGTTCTCCTTTAACCACTTTAGTCCTACAGATTATGTATTGTGACAATGACAATTACCAATTTTAAAGCTCACATTACAGACTTCGTTCTGATACATTTTGAGCTTTCAGATATGCCATTTTCTGTTTTTTGTTTAGTTTTTTCCTTAAGGGGTTGGGGTGGTCAAATTACTACATTTCATTTTTCAAAGGTGGCTGACCTAATTGGATGCAAAGCCTGGCCTGAATAAGCTGATACTGGACATGCTGGGAAGAAAAAGCAAGGAAGACCAGACAAAATATGGATTGGTGACATTGATTTTGAATGCCATGGCCATAAAAAAAAACAGTGCAGTACAATCCCCAAACTCAAACAATGTCAGGGTTTGTGGATATGGGGGATGGAGTAAATGAGACGGATGTTGTCTCTGGGGCTCTTGTGTTTATGGTGGTAGGCATACTAGGGCACTGGAAAGCTCCAGTTGCTTACTATCTGACCAGTGCTCTCTCACCAGAAACACTGAAGGTGTGAGTTGTCCATGCATTGGAGGAACTTCATGCTTGTGGTCTCAGAGTGATGTGCATGACAATGGATGGACATGCATCTAACATCATCATGTGCAACAAACTTGGCTGTGACCTCAAGGCAAACCCTCGTGAACCCATGAAGATCTCTTTTGCACATCCAATGACTGGTGAGAGAGTGTTCGTCATGATGGATGCCTGCCACATGCTGAAGCTTGCACGCAACATGTAAATGCTGATTGTTGTTCTAGGCTTATTTGTTTTTTTTATTATTTTATTGTTGTGTGTTTTATTTACATAGTTATGACTGCATGTGATGCATTACATTTTCCTATCTGTACTGAGAGTACATTGAGCTGCGACTAAAAAGGATTCTAATTCTGATTCTGATTTTGAAGGCATACAGCCCAATAATGAACACCACTGGCCCCATCAACTGGAAATACATCGTTTGTCTTAACGATGTTCAGACGAAGGACGGACTGCATGCTGCAAACAAGTACACACACAAGCATGTCTACTTCGACAACCAGAAGATGAAGATGTCCCTGGCTGCGTAGACATTGAGTCGCTCAGTAATAGTACATATACATATTATTACACATACAATACATTAGTATTAATTTGATATGGTATCTGTTGAAACACTGTTATGGAGATGGTTTTAGATGCTTAAAGTTAATGCAGATATTTGTTTTTAGATGATTGACAGGCTCTTTGACACCTTGAACAGCCACAATCCCTGTGCCAAAGGATTCAAAGCTCCCCTTGGGGCTACGATTCTGTTCCTGTTCCATTCTGGAGCCGAAAAGGGGGCGCTGTCACAAAAACATAAGGGGCCTAGAACTGTGGTCCCAGAACTGCAGGTATGAATCTCCAGCCTCCGGGTCTGCAGAGATATACTTGGTAAACGCTGAAAAAGTGTTGAAATCAACTCTGTGGGAGTTAAATCCTAGCTGCAGCTAGGTTGCAATGACAACAGACAGAAACACATCTTACCCTTATATTGCATATTCTGGCACTTTATACCTATATCTGGCATTGTATGTGCAGTTAAATTTAACACTGGAACAGCATTACAGATGCAATTTTTAACACAAACTGGACCCAAAATGGCTAGCTTAAAAGCCACAGCCACTCACACCGTAAGACTCTGCTGCTCACCAGCAACAGTTCACTGGCTGTTCTCTTATCAATATCAAATTTGGATTTTAAGTGCCCTCTTGGTTTAACCCGTACAACAGATGTAGCAGGTCCTGCCAGGATGCCATTTGTGACTGAGGGGATAGTTGGGCTGGTACATTAATAATTTCTCCTACATAAGGGCTCGTGCTGAGTAGCCAGCCAGTTGTGTCACTAGCGCTGACACAGCCCTGTGTAGAGAGCAATATGGTGATTACTCCCTCTGTCGAAGTGATAAGTAGTCTGTTCATTTTATCATTTGGGATTGTCTCTTCATGATAGTTATTTTTTCTGTAATGCCAAGGGGAACAATCAGCTCAAAACAAATAGCTAAGAAAGCTAATAGTTGACTTAGTGAGCCAACAGCTTACTGCTAATGGAGCTAATAGCTTACAGCAGTGCTGTACATATAGCAGGACTGAGTTTCAGGGCACAAAACCTCAGCACAAAGAGGGATACAGAATTTTCCCCCAAATTTTATGACATTTATTTATCTCTTTTGACAGTTAAGAGATGGTTTTCCATTTTGTTTCAAACCTATTATTTGAGAGCAGTGTAATACATAATTATTTAATCTGTCAACATTTTAATGGTTATTTTACAACAACTATATGACAATTAAGGTAAAATTTTTCCTTTTGATCTGTGGTCAGTATCAGCTGATCTGTGATCTGTCCCAAAAATGGCAATCAAAATATCCTTAACCCAGCTGCATTGTTTTATTTACATATTTACTATGGTTAATTGTTCTAAAGATAGACTGGATTCCTGGATGTAACTTTTTTGCAACCTAGTCAGTACCAACAATGAGTCTGTCCTATATTATATATTTTATATGTTCTGACTGACTCTATCCAGGATTTTTCCATCAATTGAGCCACCTTATGTGGGACAGAGAGCTACACTTGGACTTGCTGGAACCTGCTATCGTTGCCCTGTGCTCTGATTTGAAATTTAAGGCATGTAGCGCCACATTATGTAATAATGCCCCATTATGTAATAATGTAATACATTTTCAATTCATTATGTTATAACACCACATTTTATGATAAAATTCTTAAACACAATATGTGATAAACTGTGCCGCATTTTGTAATAAATTCTTACATTTTTCATCAGTAATTACAAAATCCAGGTGTTGCACTTTTTTTAATCAAGAAAATGTAATAATTTGGTGCATTATATAATGAACCATTAATGTCTTAATTAGAAAAAAAAATTATACCATCAGATTGACTTTAAGCATACCAGCATGAATCGTAAATATAAATTAATTTTAAAAACTAGTAGGATGTTTCATTGGTCAAATCTAAATCAAATATAACTGAATTCATAGAGAATGTGTTTGAAAGCTCATAGAGACAAAAACTGCACTAAATGAGTGTTACAGGCACGAACATTATTGGTGCACTGAAACATTGGAAGACATACACACATGCAATTTGGTTTATGATATGCAAATATTATACATGATTAAAAGCAGACAAAACACGAAAACAAATATGGAACAGAAAATGTAACAAATTTTTCTTTTATCTGTAGTTATGGGCAGTGTTAGGGAGACTTAAACTACATGTAGTTGAACTACATAGTTTAACTACAATTTGCTGTAAGTTGCTTGTGGTTAAACTACATTCATATTTTGTGCTGCGTCAAGTATTTCAATTACTTTTTTGGTCATTTTTTGTAGTACAAACTACAATTTTTCCAATAACATGAAACATTTTTTATATATAATATACATTTTTTTTTTTTTTTTTTTTCTTTGAAAAAAGGCATGAAACATGTGTTGACATGCTAAGCAACACTGCCACTGAATGGCTTGCCCTGGCAGCACTCAAATGCTTCACAAAGAGTGGGTGGGTCTTCGTGCAAAGTAAGGCAGTGCTCATATGGCACAAGCACATCATGGACAACCCTACCACAACACTGCTACCCCCAATGCACCCCGAATGCGCCAGCCCAACCATGGCCATATTTGAGCGTGTACATGTTGGATATAGATGCATCTACAGACATGACCTACATGTTCGTGCCTAAGTGTTAGTGCCTTTGAAGTTCCTGTGATGTTGACCAAAAATGTCAGCTTTTGTTCTTTGCAAAATAAAACTTGAGTTAGGCGTATTTCTGCTGGCAAGTGAATTCTTTGTAGGCTATTATATTTTGTTTCATATACACCATATGTTGAGTGTAATGAGTATGAGTAGTTGCTAAAACTACTTTTTGTAACAGTAGTTTTACAAACTACATTTCTCCAGGGGTAGAAAAACTACTGCCAGGTTGTACTTGAAATCTGTAGTTCTACAAGCTACGCTTGAAAGTAGCTTCCCCAACACTGCTTATAGGATATGTAAAACTATCCCTCACAAGAGTGAAAAGTAGTCTACAGACAAGAGCGGACAACTTTTTCTTTAAATTCTAGCAAAGTGTCTGTGTGTTGCAGGTTGCAGTGGATGGCTGATCCGGAGCACCTGTGCCTGGCTCTGCAGCTGATTTAAGCCTGCTGGTTCAAGTCCTCGCTCTGAAGTGGGTTGTGGGGCCATGTCTATATGTGCTGAATGTAACCATCAGAATAAAACTTTTTATCCATCTGATTAACTGGTTTTATCGAGGCTGGTGCTTGCTCACTATCTACAGCCGTTTTTATACTGGGCAGCAAGCCACCAATTTGGCCATCCTTTTTGCGGCTAGGTCTGCAGATTTAGACAGAAGGCATTAGATTGGGGGTCTGTTTTGGTCCGCCAATTTGTGCATAATGTGCGTAAGATGGGCAAAGGTGTCGATGACCTGCACTTTTGTGCGACACACAGCCAGGGAGTTTTAAAACCAAGAAACAGCTAATTACAGCAGTCAGTCCATCACTACATCCATGGACGTCAAGATGAGCAACTGGACAGCTGCCGAGATCCGGTAGATGCTAGCGTCAACACAAGCAATACAACACTGGTTTATTATTAGGCTATTTATTGGAGGGAAAGTGCAAACTAGAAATACGTGCTACTAGGGCTGGGCAATATGGCCTAAAAATTGAATCTCCGATTTTTTCACACCAACCTCGATTTACGATTTTAATCGATTTTTTTTTTCTCTTCTCAAGAACAAACTTCAAATTACAAATAAATTATTAAAAGCATTGCTTTTATTTTAATGCTATGATTTACAACAAAGTTGCCCTGCCATTGTAAACAGTGCAGCTTCAAAGTCACATAAAAAAGTGCATCCTTTTGAAAAGACTGTGTCCCTTTTTGATAAAATGCTTTTGTAAACATAAATTTAACATGTCAGATTGCTTGCTATTATAAAAACAGATAAATGTACATATTGGTATTGATAAAGTGTTAATATAACTTTCATTAAATCCTTTATTTTGCAAAAGGTGCCTTTGTTTACAAAAAAGTATTTCATATCCCTGAAGATATGTAATCTAAATTAAACATCTACATGCATTGCATAGTAAACATGACATGTTGGTAGATTTTACTAATTTTTGGCCAGGAAGACGAGCCTGTCTGCTTCCTCTGGCTTGAGACATCATGCCCCGTTGTGGCTTCGTAATACAAGTCTGGGGTCGAACATTTTCTGCATGTGGATGAACCTCCGGCGTTTCCACTGTAAATACGAGCAGCATATCTTTGGTGATATGCAACGTGACTGCATCTGTAACAGCTGTCCACCGGGACCGTTTCTTCTCATACGGGACACAATGATTAAATGTTGGCTGCTTTATAGCGGATACGTGTGGGCTGCCGCGGTCTGTACATCTTCTAGTGAACAACAAGTGTCCCTCTGCGATCCAGGCATCTGTTTGAGATGCTGAAATAAATGGTTCGGTCCGCTGCCTTTAGTTGCAACAGCCTTTGAACAAACTTTGCAGCAGATGGTGGTTTGTTCGAGGTCTGACGCCACAAAACCGAGCTACTAACGACACAGTGCCTTTTCATGAACAAACTCCTTGCTCGCTCCATGTTGTGTTTCTTTCTCTGTGGAAAGTCAATGCGGGGAGGAGGACGGAGCCGACTATGAACTACGGGAGCCCACGAGGAGCAGCGGCGGAGCAAGTTAAATAAAACAACCAATTTTCATTTTTAAAAATCGTCCTCAACCAAAACCTCGAATTAATCGATTTTGCCGATTTTTCGCCCAGCCCTACATGCTACACATCTAAAAAATGTGACAAAACCAAGAAATGAATACTGTGACTGTTAGTAGGAACAGTAATGTTTACAACGGCAAAGTCACAGTAAACTCAATATCTGGAAAAAGTTTAAGATTAGAGGCAAGATAAACAGCCGACACAGACAGCTGTCAGATTTGATTATTGTAAAACCCATTTACAAGCAGTTAGCTTAAGTGGAAGGCGACTTGTTAGCCCCCACAAGGAAGTTATGTACATTGATTTATAACTCACAAATGTTCAAGTCTTTCCACTGTCACGTCTCATCTATGTGCATGTGGGAGTTCTGATGAGGCAGCGGTTTCTCCCTCTCTCTCTCTCTCTCTCTCTCTCTCTCTCTTTCAGAGACAGAGCTGCAGCTGACAGAGAAGCGGCTTTAAAGGCTCAACACACTCACAACCAGTGATGTGCACAGGGGGGGGGGCTTGTGGCCCAGTTGATGAAAAAAAAGTGCCCTCTTGGTAGCCAAAACGCGTGCTAAACTGCCCTCTTGGATGGAAAAAACACACTAAACTGCCCCCTTGGCTGGTTAAAACATGATAAACTGCCTTCTTGGGTTGCAAAAACGCGTGCTAATGTGCCCTCTTGGGAGGCAAAAACGTGTGCTAAAGTGCCCTCTTGGGAGGCAAAAACGCGTACTAAAGGTCCCACCTGGTTGGCAAAATACAACTGCCCTCTTGGGAGGCAAAAACGCGTGCTAATGTGCCCTCTTGGGAGGCAAAAACGCGTGCTAATGTGCCCTCTTGGGAGGCAAAAACACTTGCTAAAGGTCCCACCTGGTTGGCAAAATACAACTGCCCTCCTGGGTGGCAAAAACGCGTGCTAATGTGCCCTCTTGGGAGGCAAAAATGTGTGCTAAAGTGCCCTCTTGGGAGGAGAAAACATTTGCTAAAGTGCCTTCTTGGGAGGCAAAAACGCATGCTAAAGTGCCCTCTTGGGAGGCAAAAAAACGCATGCTAAAGTGCCCTCTTGGGAGGCAAAAACACACTAAACTGCCCTCTTGGGTGAAACAAACACTAAACTGCCCTCTTGGCTGGTTAAATAATGATAAACTGTCCACTTGGGTGGCAAAAGGGCGTCTTTAAGTGCCCTCCTCATTGGCAAAACACACTAAACTGTCCTCTTAGGTGAAATTAAAACACTTAATTGCTCTCTTGGGTGGTTAAAACAAGTTTAAGCGCACTCCCGGTTGGCAAAACATGATAACCTGCCCTCTAGTCTTGGGTGGTATGAACGCGTGCTTAAGTGCCCTCGTGGTTGGTAAAACACAAGTGCTCTCTGCCATTGCGCTGCCATTGGATGGAGAATATTGATTCCAATTAAGGCATGCAAGCTTTCCCAGAGTCATTTTATGGTCTCAACAAGTTAAACCCTGTTTAAGTTCAATACACTTTGTATGGCCATTAGCACATATTTTCTGTTTTTTTAAAATGTATTTATTTATTTATTTTTTGCATACGGCCGATGGGCTAATAAACTTTCTAGATTCTATTTTCAATTTACAATTTAGGCTAGGTCAGTTAGATTAATTGTATTTAGTATATTATGGAATAAATTGATAGCAGCTAGATAGATGGTAAATTAAGTTTTAAGAACACATTCCCGTTGTTAAAATAAGTCCATTCCATCCATTTAAGTATTCAGTTTTAGACACACTCTCTCTCAAATGGTCACATGTCAGTGGGGACTTAATACTGACTGAGGTGCAACCCGGCATCCTACTGCTGTGTGAGGTAGTAGCTAATACAGCAAGCTGTGTATTAAGTTACCAATGTTGCATTACTAAATACTAGTGTATGTAGCCTGGAAGTGCTATTATTAGGTAGAGATGCCTATCACATGTTTAAGCCTATGCTGAGGAGCTAGCCTAGCTAAGTCTTGCGGGAATAGCTTTTTAAAGCTTTTTTATTCTATTTTAATTTTTAAAAATGCTTTTCTTTAAAATGCCTTTTTAAGTGCACAGCTCAGTTGGAAACATATACAGTGGCTTGCAAAAGTATTCACCCCCCTTGAACTTTTCCACATTTTGTCACGTTACAACCACAAACTTAATTGTATATTAATGAGATTTCATGTGATAGACCAACACAAAGTGGTGCATAATTGTGAAGTGGAAGGAAAATGATACAAGGTTTTCAAACATTTTTAAAAATAGAAAACTGAAAAGTGTGGTGTGCAAAAGTATTCACCCCACTTTACTCTGATACACTTAAATAAAATCCAGTGCAACCAATTGCCTTCAGAAGTCACCCAATTTAGTAAATGGAGTCCACCTGTGTGTAATCTAATCTCAGTGTAAATACAGCTGATCTGTGAAGGCCTCAGAGGTTTGCTAGAGAACATTGTTGAACAAACAGCATCATCAAGCCCAACCAGACAGGTCAGGGATAAAGTTGTGGAGAAGTTTAATAAAGCATGGTTAGGATATGGAAACATATCCTAAGCTTTGAACATCTCACAGAGCACTGTTCAATCCATTGGATGGGAAGATGGATGGAGCCAAATACAGGACAATCTTGGAAGAAAACCTGTTAGAGTCTGCAAAAGACTTGAGACTGGGGCGGAGGTTCACCTTCCAACAGGACAACGAGCCTAAACATACAGCCAGAGCTACAATGGAATGGTTTAGATCAAAGAATATTCATGTGTTAGAATGGTCCAGTCAAAGTCCAGACCTAAATCCAAGTGAGAATCTCTGGCAAGACTTGAAAATTGCTGTTCACAGACACTCTCCATCCAATCAGACTAAACTTGAGCTATTTTGCAAGATGGAATGAGCAAATATTTCAGTCTCTATATGTGCATCGCTGGTAGAGACTTACCCCAAAAGACTTGCAGCTGTCATTGCAGGGAAAGGTGGTTCTACAAAGTGTTGACTCAGGGGGGTGAATACTTTTGCACACCACACTTTTCTGTTTTTTATTTTAAAAAAATGTTTAAAAACCATTTATCATTTTCCTTCCACTTCACAGTTATGCACCATTTTGTGTTGGTCTATCACATAAAACCCCATTAAAATACATTTACATTTGTGGTTGTAACATGACAAAATGTGGAAAAAGTTCAAGGGGGGTGAATACTTTTGCAAGCCACTGTATGTCCATGCTACATCATAGTTTGTTTCTTTTGAGGTGTCAGATAAATATTTTAAATGTGTATTGTTCCGTGTGTTTTTATCACAGAGCCCTATTGGGTGAAGAAAACACACTAAACTCCAGAAGTTTGTTTTTTTTATCTATATTGAGCCAGAACTATATCTCACAGAACCAGTTTGGATTCTCTGGTGCTAATTTGGTGTTAAAATGCACTAGAATACAGGAAATGGCATCTACTTAATTGAAAATGTTCTGGGGGAGGACCCCCAGACCCCCCAGGGTTTTATTTCCTTAATACATCCATGTTTCTGTGTGTTCTTCACAGTCCAATGTTGAATCTACACAGTTCTCGTGGATGCTGATCCTAACTACAAATTAACTTGAGTAGTCTGTCTAGTTAGTCTGTTTTAAGGCTATATAATGTGCCATTTGAATAACATATAAACATGTCTAAAGTGCCCTCGGCAACACACAGAAGTTAGTGCCCTCTTCAGTGGTGAGAACGTGCTGTATGTGCCCTTTTTTTTTTCGCCCCTGCCCTTCAAAAAGTCTGTGCACGCCACTGCTCACAACAGCATGTTATTATGGAGTTTTTTATACCGTCGTTAATTTCACATCACTATGCACAACAGGAATTCATTCATTCATTAAAAAAACACACAAAAAGGGCACTTTATTATACGAGGGAGGTAAAAAGGGCAGGGGCTCAAGCGCCCCTTGGGCCTCATGTGTGCACATGCCTGCATTGTGGGATACTTTGAGTGCACTATATAGGGTATAATACTCCCCAATTCGGAAAGCACTACAAAATGGCTTAGTCACTATGTAGTGCACTATATAGGGAGTAGTGAGTGATTTCGGACACAGCCTGAGACTATCCAGTTGGATTCATGGATTCACTTCCGCCCCCTCCACCCTAGACCAACTTATCACTTTATAAAGTGAAACTAATCATGTTATAACATGAAACTTATCACGTTATAACGTGACACTGATTTTTAGTTTTTGTTTTCTGGTTGTCTTTCGTATATACGGTAAGTCTACAGTAAACAATTTTAAATGTATTAAGCAACTTTTTTCTTTGCTAAAATTTAGAGAAAAAGTTGTCTTTTGTCTTTTGTCTGTAGACTACTTTTCATTAACATAATCCAGATTGCATGTGTGTATCTCAGTGCACCGATAATGTTCGTGCCAGTAACATTCATTTGGTGCAGTTTTTGTCTCTATGAGCTTTCAAACACATTCTCTATGAATTCAGTTATATTTGATTTAGATATGACCAATGAAACATCCTACTAGTTTTAAAAATTAATTCATATTTACGATTCATGCTGGTATGCTTAAAGTCAACGTCGTTCTGCTGGTATAAAGTTGTTGTTTTTTTAATTAAGACATCCATTTGGTGGTTTATTATATAATGCACCAAATTATTACATGTTCTTGATAAAAAAAGTGCAACACCTGCATTTTGTAATTACTGACGCAAAATGAAAGAACTCATTACAAAATGCGGTAAAGTTTATTACATATTGCGTTCGAGAATTTTATTACAAAATATGGCAGATTATTACAAAATGCGACATTATTACATAATGAATTGGAAATGTATTACATTATTACATAATGGGGCGTTATTACATAATGTGGCACCACAAGGCACCATCTAGATAACAAAGGAAAGACTGAATAATTTATTTATCTTTTAACTTGTACTTTTCTATCTGGCTAAATACAGAACCTTTCCATAAGCCTGTATTGTGTCCCCTTGCTAGCATGTTCCATACGCTTTTTGTTTGACTATTCCCGGCTGTTCAGAGAAGGACCCCCCCAGTTGTGTTTTCAAATCTTTGTTAAACTGTACATTGCCAGCCTTTGTAGCCACATAGCACAACACCAGTTTCAAAATGACTGGCTCATTTTGTTGGGTAAGCCCAATCTCTCTCGCCATGCTCAACAGGAATCATTTCATCAATGCTTAAAAAATGAAATAGCCATGCAAAGTATATGGCAAAGGCAATTTTGTAAGGATTTATTCTGGAAGGCTCAAGGTTACATTAAGGTGAGTTCACATGATATTCTTTTACCCTACATTTTCCACAAGGTCTATATCTATATCTATATCTATATCTATATATATATATATATATATATATATATATATATATGTAAAAGGGTCTAGAAAAAGCTAATTAGGGTGTCTTGTGTTAAAATTACTTAGTAAAACTATTAAAGGTCAAGTACGGACTTTCAGTCAGTAGGAACCAAGTCCCACAGCAACACACAAAATGATTGTGAAATTAACTACACAGTGGAAAAATGCTGATTAAGAGGTCTGAGCAAATACATCCTCTGCAAATATTTACCTCAATTTAAAACTTTAATTATGTCAAACTACTAAGCATTTCCACAATTTTGAGCCTCAGCCGACTGGCTTTGAGATGAGAGTAAATGAATACTAGCAACTTGTGACTTGTAACATACACCAGTCAGCATGACATCAAAGCCACTTTATATTCTGTAAGTTCCTCCTGTATTGCCAGAGCAGCTCTGATCCATTGAGGCACGGACACAAGACATCAAAACAAACAAAAAACAAACTATTTCAAATAAACAGATTTCGACAAAGTGACGTCAATTAATAGAAAGTACAGAATGTAAAATTAAGTGATTGCTTAAGTATTCACCCCCTTCAAGTCAGTATTTAGTATATGAACCTGTAGCTTCAATCACAGCACTCAGGTTTGCAAATCTGGACACTGCAATTTCTCTCCATTCTTCCTTGCAAAATTATTCAAGGTATGTCAGTTTGCACAGGGATAGCGCGTTTCCAGGCGAAGGCAGGGTACACTCTGGACAAGTCACAAGCTCATCACAGGGCCCTCAGGAATAATTTGGGGTTCAGTATCTTGCTCAAGGACACTTCCACATGCAGCTCAGCTCAGCCCCGCAGTATTTGCTGTCCCTAAAAATAGCATCTAGTCTGATAATAATAATAATAATAATTAAAACTGCAAGCAGTGATGAACGGGCCCTCGCAGTCCGCGCGCGCGTCGGGGCGTGCCGCCGTCCAAACGCGCCGCGGCTTAAGCCCCGTTGCTCGGTCGTTGTTCACGGAGGCGGCAACCGCCTGCGTTTGGGACGGTGCACGCCGCGGGTGAATATCAGCCTCTTCTCCCAACGTGTGTTTGTAACGCGGTGGGTTGCCCCTGCCAGTATCAAGCGCTTTCAGGTGAAGTCAGAACAACTTCGTGCAATCCACAGAAATCCTAATGGGCTGCAGGTGAATGATTTCTAAAACATTTTATAATCGGGTACGTTTTGACAATCGATTCTGCACCATTACGTTGTGTGAAGTGTTACGCCCTTCTCTAGATTGGAAGTGGGACAGAGAAGGGGGGGTTGTGGCTTGCAGTAAACTTCCTCCGCCCTAAATTCAAACCTGGGTCCACTGCGTATGTGGCATGCACTCCAACCACTCGACCACCGGCGCAGATAAGACACTGCCTTCTGTTGTCACCGTGAAGGCAGGAAGGCAGCGCATCATAGGGGAGGATGGAAGTGGAATGCCACAGATTTAGATAGGTAGTGGAGTGCAGCCAGATGTGATTCTTCCTTTTGGAAAGGGACAGCTGTCAAGTGACCAGGTTTGACGAGCGTCCTGCAGTAGCGTTGTTTAACCAAAGAACTCACTCAGTTGTTTCATATCGAAGTGGAATTCACTTCGTTCATCGCGGAAGAGTTGGGCAGAATCACAACTACACACATCTTGTTGTGTGCCACATTGACAGGGCAGACACAACACGCAAATGGCATTCTTAGCAAATTGGCTTATTTGAAAATTGTGTGCTGTGGCTCACTACCACTCACTTATCCATTATGTGGCTCAACCCATTACCATTCAAATATGCCCTGTTGTAACGTGCAATTCAGACAAAACTACCTGCAAATGCCATGTACATCTGACTATGTTTGTCATCACTGCACATAAATATGTGCAGAATAATGCTTCACTTGCCCTCTTTCAAAAATGTATTTATGGCTGTCTATCAGTGTCAAGCTTTTGATCTAAATTCTGCTTTGTTTACCAGTTTTTATTCCAAGAAGTGCATGCTGCCACCTTTTGAAGTTTCAATAAAATCTGATGAATATGCGGCTGACTTACTGGAATTGAATGGAATCATTCAGAGGTTATCTAGATAGGATGCAAATGCCATGTACATCTGACTATGTTTGTCATCACTGCACATAAATATGTGCAGAATAATGCTTCACTTGCCCTCTTTAAAAAATGTATTTATGGCTGTCTATCAGTGTCAAGCTTTTGATCTAAGTTCTGCTTTGTTTACCAGTTTTTATTCCAAGAAGTGCATGCTGCCACCTTTTGAAGTTTCAATAAAATCTGATGAATATGCGGCTGACTTACTGGAATTGAATGGAATCATTCAGAGGTTATCTAGATAGGATACATGTGCCTTGAAAGACAACAGTGCCATCTAGTGGCGACTTGTATCACGTACATCATACATTCATGTGCTTCTAAGCTAAATAGACCACTTCCTGTTGGACTGAGAGTGTGGGTGTAAATGAGTCATTTGTGCGTCTTGTCATAACACACATGCATGCCAAATTTCATTCATGTACATGCATGTAGGGCGCCAAAATTGACTGCGATAAAACTTACTTCATGTTTCCAGTGGGTTTCCAGTGGGTGGCGCTATGGATATGACACAGTATTGATGCACAGATCTATTCAGGGCAACTCCCTCTAGATTCCCTCTAGATTTGGCCAAGCCAGGAAATAGTATGAAGGAGATATCAGGACTTGATGCTTCATGGCGAAGGATTGTTATGGCGGGCTCCGCAACTGCCAGCAGGAATGACGTAGGATAAAGATTTTAATAACTTTTCATCTTCAAGGTCAGAGGATGCTACTGAGTGACTTTGAAGTCGGTGGCGTTACATCTGTAGGAGGAGATAATTTAAGTACGAAGATTGGCAATCTTTCAAAATGGCGTCCAAAATCAAAATGGCCGACTTAGTATTGATGCTGAGATTTATTTGGGGAGACAGCCTCTACACTAAATAGAAGTTTGGTGTGGATAGGTAATTGTATGTTAAAGTTATAAAGCCTTGATGTTTGACCGCGAGGGGAAAAAATGGTTTCCACCGCCCCGCCCACTAAAGCATGTCGCAGCTGAAAGATTTTAATAGCTTTTGTTCTTCAAGGCATGAAGAAAATTCCTGAGTTAATGTGAAGACTGTGGTGTTTAAGCTCTAGGACAAGATAATTTTCTAAGTCGGCATGAATTTGTCAAAAATTCCGCCACACATCTAAATAACTGACTTCCTGTTGTAGTGAGAGTAAGCATCCAAATGGGTTTTTTGTGCGTCTGGTCATGATGAAGGTGCGTACCGATTTGCGTCCTTCTATGTACAAGTAGGAGGCGGGGCATCACAATAGGGGGCGCTACAGAGCCCATACGTCACCGCCACGCCCCATGACCACACAGATCTCATCAGGGCGACTCCCTCTGCATTCCTGAGAGATTTGGCCGAGATAGGAAATTGTATGAAGAAGTTATGAGGACACGATGCTTTACGGCGAAGGATTCGAATTTCCCGCTCCACTGTGGCCAGCAGGTATGACGTAGGATAAAGATTTTAATAACTTTTCATCTTCAAGGTCAGAGGATGCTACTGAGTGACTTTGAAGTCGGTGGCGTTACGTCTGTAGGAGGAGATAATTTAAGTACGAAGATTGTCAATATTTCAACATGACGGCCAAAATCAAAATGGCAGACTAAGTATTGATGCTGAGATGTGTTCGGGGAGACACCCTCTACACTTACGAGCAGTTTGGTGTGGATAGGAAATTGTATGTTGAAGTTATAAAGCCTCGATGCTTGACCGCGAGGGAAAAAAATGGTTTCCACTGCCCCGCCCACTAAAGTATGTCGCAGCTGAAAGATTTTAATAACTTTTGTTCTTCAAGACATGAAGAAAATTACTGAGTTAATTTAAGACTGTGGTGTTTAAGCTCTAGGACAAGATAATTTTCAAAGTAGGCATGAATTGGACAAAAACGCCGCCACACATCTAAATAGCTGACTTCCTGTTGGAGTGACAGTATGGTCCCCACAGACTTTTTTGTGCGTCTGCTCACGATGAATCAGCGTACCGAATTTCGTTCATCTACGTGCATGTGGAAGGCAGGGAGGAACATTAGGGGGCGCTACAGAGCCCGCAGGTCACGACCTCGCCCAACGGCATTAAATTATCAAATTTTTCACTAGATGTGACGTATATTCCAAATTTGGTGAGTTTTTGGGTATGTTCAGGCCTCCAAAACTGCAGTTAAAGCGGTACACTAGTCCTTCCAATTACAATAGGGACCTCACAGGTCGATGACCTGCTCGGGCCCTAATAATAAGGGGGTGACTACTTATGCAATCACTTTGTTTACATTCTATATTTTAATTGATCGACATTCCTTTATAGAAATCTGTTTTCACTTTCACACTAAAGAAGGTATTTTTGTATATGTTTTGTCAAAAAAGCCAAATTATATTTCTATGATTCCATTTATAAAAGCAATAAAAGGAGGTGAATACTTTTTATAGGCACTTTACATACTGTATGCTGATGGTGCTGGGTGGCAGACGCATTGTTTAAACCCCATGTAGAGGTGTAGGAAAATATGAGGTTAGCAGATTATTTACACATTAGTTTATTAAAAAACAAACAAAAAACATGAATGAAGCATGAATCGCGCCAGAGAAAAATATGAGTTTAAAGGTTTAATTTACTTAGGACAAATTGGTTGTTAAGGATGGATTAAAGTTGTAGTCTGTAACTGTTTTTTTGCTATGTTTGCTAAAATTGTCATTATGATCTGACAGTAGAATACGATACAGATCAACTATGTAAAATTTACTGTCTGTGGGGCCACCCAGTGGCCTTAAAGGGATAGTTCGGGTTTTTTGAAGTGGGGTCATATAAAGTACATATCTATAGTTGGTCTGTTCCCTTTCACACCGTTTTACATTGCCGCCGGATAGCCCTTTCTTTTGGCACTGCATTTTCTCAACCGAAGAACATCCGTATCCCTATGCATTAGTGCAACTCGGTCTTGCACGGTATTTCGCTGTTTTCACTTCACCAGTTAATGCGTTACGTTAATGCGTAGGGATATGGAAGTTCTACGGTTGAAAAAATGTAGTGCCAAAAGAAAGGGAGGTCTGACGACGATGTAAAGCAGTGTACATTTTCTCTATATAACGTACACTTGAACTGATATAGATTTTTTTTAGGTGGGCCTTGTTTTAGGGGGTTAAAATTCACTTTGCATCTGGACTCCGTTCACTGCAGTACAAAGCTGAGCGTCGGGGCTGGTGCGGCTCTCTGCTTCTCCAAACTAAGGCTGCGCTGATCAGAAATTAGAGTGGGGAACAGACCGACTATAGATATGTACTTTATATGACCCCACTTTAAAAAACCCAAACTATCCCTTTAATTTGATTTGCAAGAATCCACTGCTCCTGGGGCACGGTTTAGCTCAGTTGGAAGAGCGGGGTTCCCAAAAAAAAGAATCCACTGCTCCCAAATCAACACAACCAATCAGAGCCAAGGGGACTGTCTGAGAAATGTCAATCATGCTCATGCATACGCATTCCCCTCCCTCGCGCAGTGCCTCCTCTCACCTGGTCAGATAGGTTCAAGCTCAAGCCCAAACTGTAAACAGTGCCAGAGAGGCAACAGAGCCAAAAAATGCCCCACATCAAAGTGAAGAAATAAGAAGACTGACAAGGAAAGGCAGTGTAAAAAGAAAGAATTGGACTGTGCCAGAAAGAAAACTAGGATAATTATGGAGGGTCATTTCAGAGGTGGAGAGCTGCGGGATTTGTAAGGATCTAGAGTGACGCAGAGTTGGACGCTTTTCTGCTGGACAAGTAAGTACCCCTGCTTAATATGTTTAATTCTTTTTTTTAACCACAAGGCTGAGGAGGTGGCAGTTACAGTAATACTCATTATAGCGCATATTGCCTTGTGATGTTACAGTCAAGCTATGTCGCTTGTTGGTAAATCTAGCTTGTTAGCTTCTGTGTAAACTCCAGTGTTAAGCCTTGTCTTTTCGGCCACTGTTAGCAAAAGTGTCTTTTAAGTGACCGGGCAGTTGAAACGTTACTTTGTGTTCAGTACGCTGTGAAGTGGTGGAATTGGTGTAGAAAAATAATGTTACTCATGCTTCAGAAAGGCGGCATGGCATTGCACCAGGTAACGATTACCTGGTAACTCTGTCTACTGCAATGTGCGGAATGTTGTTACTCAGGATATCTACAGTGACTTGGCAAGAGGCACTCATCATTGTAATTTAGTTGTATTGATCAGAAATAGAACAATCAAGGCGTATTTTTTGTTGTTACTTTAAATGTGACATCTTGGTATATACTTGTATTTTCAAGTATTTTTTTTTGGCCTTATTAATAGTACAGCTGAAGAAGTCGAACCCGGGTCTGCTGCAGAGCCTTGGCACATGGGACGCATGCTCTACCAACTGAGCTAAACAGTGCCCCAGACTGCAGCTTTAATGAATGTGAGGAAGGGTATTAATGTCTGAGAAGAAGTTGTGTATTTAGGCCAGTATAGAATGTATATATTGGCAACTGAGGGGAGGAGAAGGCTCAGTGTGGGGGATCGATTTTGTGAGTGAAGCCAACAAAGCCAAGTGTTGGTCCCGGACACTATCTGAGATAAGCGAGTTGGGAGAAGTATGCACGATTGAATAACAGAGAGTGAATGGATGTGAATGGCAATCGGCAGAGGCAGGGTTAAGGTACGTAAATTGATAATCGAGAGGGTGAAAAAACAAGGGAGTGTGTATTAATTAATCAACTTAATTGTTTTTCCAACAACTTCCCCATCATTGTTGATGGTTCATAACATTTAAACTGGGTAAGAGTGGGATGTTTTTTTGTTTTGCTTTCGGAGACTGACAAAGAAAATGTCTGTTCAAAACCACTGAAACACAGTATTGATAACACATAATACACCATCTTTTATTTTTGTCTCTAGGGTTAAGCCATGGGTGACTGGTCCATACTTGGTCGCTTCCTGTCTGAGGTCCAGAACCACTCCACAGTGATAGGAAAGATCTGGCTCACTATGCTGCTCATTTTCCGTATACTACTGGTGGCCTTGGTCGGTGATGCTGTTTACAGTGATGAGCAGTCCAAGTTTACCTGTAACACTCAGCAGCCAGGATGCAACAATGTCTGCTACGACACCTTTGCTCCTGTTTCTCATCTACGGTTCTGGGTCTTCCAAATTGTGCTAGTCTCCACTCCATCCATCTTCTACATAGTTTTTGTTCTGCATAAGATTGCCAAGGATGAGAAGCTGGATGGCCAAAATGCCCAAATAGTACAGAGGCCTCCCAGACATATATGTCAGCACATGGGAAAGGATTGCATGGAAGCAATGAGGGGTGGCATGCCTACCTACTGCCCTAACTATAGCGAGGAATGGAATGCAAAGGATACGGAAGGTGTAGAACAAAGCTTTTTGGAGGAGGATTATGGTGAGGTAGGAGAAGACCCCACCCAGCAGTCCAACCAGGTTCTGCTCATCTACATTCTTCATGTGTTACTACGATCAGTCATGGAAATAACCTTCCTGGTAGGCCAGTACTTCTTGTTTGGGTTTGAGGTTCCTCACCTGTATCGCTGTGAGGCCTACCCTTGCCCTACTCGTACAGACTGCTTTGTGTCTCGTGCCACTGAAAAAACAATATTCCTGAACTTTATGTTCAGCATCAGCTTGGGTTGCTTTGTGCTCAACATTGCAGAGCTCCACTATTTGGGCTGGATCTACATTTTCCGCATCCTCTGCTCAGCATGCTCCAATTGCTGCAGTCAGGAGAGGGACACCATCAGACTCTACTCAAACCACAACCCACTTCTTCTGCAGCTAAGGCATTCTCTGAGGGGCCAACTGGTTTTGCAGACCCCAGCCAACATGTCCCCAGAGAAGACTGGAGGCCTGCTCACACATGCACCAGCTATCTCCTTCGAGACAGACTCAACTGTAGAATGCACCTCCGAGAGAAGTCCAGAAAGCAGAGATAGAGTCAAGATCAAGCTGGCCAACATGGCAAGGCTGGGACGAACTAGGAAGTCTTGGCTATGAGAATAATATTTTTCTGTAATGCTATAATATTCTTGATAACATGACACCTACTATATACACATTTTTAAACACAGACACTTTACAAAGTTTTAAACATTGTGTCAAAATTGCTACCAGGAATTTCTAATGCGATGCAAGAATTTGAAGCAGGGTGGTGAGAGTTTTTACATCAGGAGACAACAAGATGAAGCTATTTATTTAGCTTTGTCCTATGTGCACAATGCATGCTAATTGTATATTTGTTTTCATAATGATTATTGTGTTGAGTGCCAATTAAACAAAGTGTGAGTCAACGTTGACAAAAACAGGACAAAACAATCTTCATTTTGTGCTAAAAACCTTTATCCTTTGTAATTACAATTATATTGGATGACTCTCCACTTCATGGCCTATGTTAGTCTTCAGTGCAAGTGTACAAAGAACGGTGCCCTTTATATAGTGAGGTGGAATGTTGTCAATTCAGACAGTGAGTTTGAATAAGACGTTGAGATTGACCATCAGCCAGCTCCAAAACAAGTCCATCAGCAGCCAGCCACATGACCAGCCCCACAGCAGCCAGCCACAGGACCATCCCATCAACAGCCAGCCACAGGACCAGGCCATCCGTAGCCAGCCACAGCATTAGGGGTCTCATTTATAGAACATTGCATAGGATCCATACTAAAGTATATGCTCCCAAAAGCCAAAAAACCCCCAACAGATTTATAAAACCTGGCGTACACCCAACAATGCGCAATTTACTTTATATATCCCAAATCAACCTGGAAATGTGTGCACATGTTGTTGTTGTATGTTGATGTATGACCAATGATTTTGTTACAGTTAATCATAGCCACAATGAGAAAAATACTAAGAACCACGCAACTCCAGCGTAAAGATGAACTGCTGTGAAATTCACACAGCAAGCATGTTATAATGTGTAGTGATCGAGATCCTGACCCACCAAACATCGTTGAAAGTGACAAAGTTACTGCTTTCTGGGGTAAAGTTCACTGAAGTCTAGGTCAGGAGGGCTGACCGTCACAGTGATTTTTTTTCATCACAGTCGCTGAGTCAAAGTTTTTTGCCCTTGACAAACACTGTTTTTCAGGCAGAAATGTGATGAAGAGTCGGTGGGACAGGCAGGAGGGCAGACTTTTCTGCATGTACAACTGCGTTTTTTTTCCGCATATAAGTTGCCAAAGACAGTTACAGTTACTATGTAACTTTTGTTTAGTCATGTAACATTGCTATGTTGGACATTTCTCTTTATTTTGTTAAGTCACGGACCTGTGTAGTTATCAGACTGTCAGACCGCCATGCCCTTGCCACGTGCTGCCGGCTTATCCATCCACACTGGTTCAGTTCACCAATACTGCGCCTCTGATACTACCTCCAGAGGCGTATCAGCGCCAATCCATATGTGCTGGTTGTGAAGATTTACTGAGTGAGGTGGAGAAGGCAGGGTGTGTATGGCAGCCACTGCGCTGTCTCCAGTGCGCTCCGTGATCGCATAGTAGATGGTGATCAATGCAGTGATTTAATACACAACTACACAACTAGGCTCTATGAAAACTAAACATCATGCTGATGTTTAATGTGCGCCATTTTCATTTTTTGATGATACATGATGTATTCTTGGATTTCGACATTCGATAATGATAATTTCGTTATCAAACAGTCCGGCCCTCTCCGCTGCACTCCGGTGGAGGGATAGTAATGATGAGACAGCACTGAGGAAATATGACAAATTTGAGTTAGCTTATATCTTTTACATTTAAAAGTTGTTGTTTAAATAGTTATGCTTGACTACAAGCAGAAGAACAAATTAAATAACTTTTGATGTGATGTGAAATCAATTGTGAGATGTATCATAATGCACAGAATAATGCCTCTCATGTTTAATTTCTACAATCTGCTTCAATTCACCACCTCACCATTTGTGTCACCAATTCTCTTTGCCTCCAAATGTCTGTATCCATGGGTCAGAGTTTGCTTACAGGTGCACACGTTCTCCTATCAAGTTTGTTTTTATGGATCACAACGTTTGCGTGGGAAACGTCTTATTCCTCTTTCAGGCCCCATCAGCAGCCAGCCACTATGGCCAATCTCTAGCACCACTGGAAGAAACACTATCTGTTCAATGGGGCTCATGATTTGCGACGTGAATGTGTTCAAAGAAATAAACATCAATAGTGATGAAAAATCTTGTTTCATTTAAATTTGTTCCATAACTTGATTATAATTGATTTCTCCATTGTAAGAAATTATATCACCAAAAATATATATAAATATAAATATAAATATAAATATATATATATATATATATATATATATATATATATATATAACATCATATATATAATGATATATATGATGTATATATATCTAAACTGCCCCCTTGGCTGGTTAAAACATGATAAACTGCCCTCTTGGTTGGCAAAAACGTGTGCTAAAGTGCCTTCTTGGGAGGCAAAAACGCGTGCTAAAGGTCCCACCTGGTTGGCAAAATACAACTGCCCTCTTGGGTTGCAAAAACGCGTGCTAATGTCCCCTCTTGGGAGGCAAAAATGTGTGCTAAAGTGCCCTCTTGGGAGGCAAAAACGCGTACTAAAGGTCCCACCTGGTTGGCAAAATACAACTGCCCTCTTGGGAGGCAAAAACGCGTGCTAATGTGCCCTCTTGGGAGGCAAAAATGCGTGCTAATGTGCCCTCTTGGGAGGAAAAAACACTTGCTAGAGGTCCCACCTGGTTGGCAAAATACAACTGCCCTCTTGGGTGGCAAAAACGCGTGCTAATGTGCCCTCTTGGGAGGCAAAAATGTGTGCTAAAGTGCCCTCTTGGGAGGAGAAAACATTTGCTAAAGTGCCTTCTTGGGAGGCAAAAACGCATGCTAAAGTGCCCTCTTGGGAGGCAAAAAAACGCATGCTAAAGTGCCCTCTTGGGAGGCAAAAACACGTGTTAAAGTGCCCTCCTGGTTGGAAAAACACACTAAACTGCCCTCTTGGGTGAAACAAACACTAAACTGCCCTCTTGGCTGGTTAAATCATGATAAACTGTCCACTTGGGTGGCAAAAGGGCGTCTTTAAGTGCCCTCCTCATTGGCAAAACACACTAAACTGTCCTCTTAGGTGAAATTAAAACACTTAATTGCTCTCTTGGGTGGTTAAAACAAGTTTAAGCGCACTCCCGGTTGGCAAAACATGATAACCTGCCCTCTAGTCTTGGGTGGTATGAACGCGTGCTTAAGTGCCCTCGTGGTTGGTAAAACACAAGTGCTCTCTGCCATTGCGCTGCCATTGGATGGAGAATATTGATTCCAATTAAGGCATGCAAGCTTTCCCAGAGTCATTTTATGGTCTCAACAAGTTAAACCCTGTTTATGTTCAACACACTTTGTATGGCCATTAGCACATATTTTCTGTTTTTTTAAAATGTATTTATTTATTTATTTTTTGCAAACGGCCGATGGGCTAATAAACTTTCTAGATTCCATTTTCAATTTACAATTTAGGCTAGGTCAGTTAGATTAATTGTATTTAGTATATTATGGAATAAATTGATAGCAGCTAGATAGATGGTAACTTAAGTTTTAAGAACACATTCCCGTTGTTAAAATAAGTCCATTCCATCCATTTAAGTATTCGGTTTTAGACACACTCTCTCTCAAATGGTCACATGTCAGTGGGGACTTAATACTGACTGAGGTGCAACCCGGCATCCTACTGCTGTGTGAGGTAGTAGCTAATACAGCAAGCTGTGTATTAAGTTACCAATATTGCATTACTAAATACTAGTGTATGTAGCCTGGAAGTGCTATTATTAGGTAGAGATGCCTATCACATGTTTAAGCCTATGCTGAGGAGCTAGCCTAGCTAAGTCTTGCGGGAATAGCTTTTTAAAGCTTTTTTATTCTATTTTAATTTTAAAAAATGCTTTTCTTTAAAATGCCTTTTTAAGTGCACAGCTCAGTTGGAAACATATACAGTGGCTTGCAAAAGTATTCACCCCCCTTGAACTTTTCCACATTTTGTCACGTTACAACCACAAACTTAATTGTATATTAATGAGATTTCATGTGATAGACCAACACAAAGTGGTGCATAATTGTGAAGTGGAAGGAAAATGATACAAGGTTTTCAAACATTTTTAAAAATAGAAAACTGAAAAGTGTGGTGTGCAAAAGTATTCACCCCACTTTACTCTGATACACTTAAATAAAATCCAGTGCAACCAATTGCCTTCAGAAGTCACCCAATTTAGTAAATGGAGTCCACCTGTGTGTAATCTAATCTCAGTGTAAATACAGCTGATCTATGAAGGCCTCAGAGATTTGCTAGAGAACATTGTTGAACAAACAGCATCATCAAGCCCAACCAGACAGGTCAGGGATAAAGTTGTGGAGAAGTTTAATAAAGCATGGTTAGGATATGGAAAAATATCCTAAGCTTTGAACATCTCACAGAGCACTGTTCAATCCATTGGATGGGAAGATGGATGGAGCCAAATACAGGACAATCTTGGAAGAAAACCTGTTAGAGTCTGCAAAAGACTTGAGACTGGGGCGGAGGTTCACCTTCCAACAGGACAACGAGCCTAAACATACAGCCAGAGCTACAATGGAATGGTTTAGATCAAAGAATATTCATGTGTTAGAATGGTCCAATCAAAGTCCAGACCTAAATCCAAGTGAGAATCTCTGGCAAGACTTGAAAATTGCTGTTCACAGACACTCTCCATCCAATCAGACTAAACTTGAGCTATTTTGCAAGAAGGAATGAGCAAATATTTCAGTCTCTATATGTGCATCGCTGGTAGAGACTTACCCCGAAAGACTTGCAGCTGTCATTGCAGGGAAAGGTGGTTCTACAAAGTGTTGACTCAGGGGGGTGAATACTTTTGCACACCACACTTTTCTGTTTTTTATTTTAAAAAAATGTTTAAAAACCATGTATCATTTTCCTTCCACTGCACAGTTATGCACCATTTTGTGTTGGTCTATCACATAAAACCCCATTAAAATACATTTACATTTGTGGTTGTAACATGACAAAATGTGGAAAAAGTTCAAGGGGGGTGAATACTTTTGCAAGCCACTGTATGTCCATGCTACATCATAGTTTGTTTCTTTTGAGGTGTCAAATAAATATTTTAAATGTGTATTGTTCCCTGTGTTTTTATCACAGAGCCCTATTGGGTGAAGAAAACACACTAAACTCCAGAAGTTTGTTTTTTTTATCTATATTGAGCCAGAACTATATCTCACAGAACCAGTTTGGATTCTCTGGTGCTAATTTGGTGTTAAAATGCACTAGAATACAGGAAATGGCATCTACTTAATTGAAAATGTTCTGGGGGAGGACCCCCAGACCCCCCAGGGTTTTATTTCCTTAATACATCCATGTCTCTGTGTGTTCTTCACAGTCCAATGTTGAATCTACACAGTTCTCGTGGATGCTGATCCTAACTACAAATTAACTTGAGTAGTCTGTCTAGTTAGTCTGTTTTAAGGCTATTTAATGTGCCATTTGTATAACATATAAATATGTCTAAAGTGCCCTCGGCAACACACAGAAGTTAGTGCCCTCTTCAGTGGTGAGAACGTGCTGTATATGCCCTTTTTTTTTCGCCCCTGCCCTTCAAAAAGTCTGTGCACGCCACTGCACAACAGTCCTGTATTCATTCTCATCACCCTTCTTGATGCAGCCAACTATTGCTGAATCATCAGAAAACTTCTGAAGGTGGCAAGACTGAGTGCAATAGTTGAAGTCAGAGGTGAATAGGGTGAAGAGGAAGGGAGAGAGGACAGTCCCCTGTGGGGCCCCAGTGTTGCTGACCACCCTGTCAGACACACAGTTCTGTAGGCGTACGTACTGTGGTCTGCCCATCAGGTAATCTTCAATCCAGGACACGATGGGGGCCTCAACCTGCATGGCAGCCATCTTCTCACCCAGTAGAGCTGGACGGATGGTGTTGAGGGCACTGGGGTGTTTAGTTTGAAGCTTGGAGATGCTGGTGTGTATGGTGCTGCAGGCAGATGTTGGGTTTTTTAGAGGGAGGGATGTACAGGACAACAATGATGACATGTGGGATCTCTCTAGGCAGATGATATGGACGGAGTCCAACGGCAAGCAGTTCAACATCCGGGCTACAAAGTTGTTCTTTAATTGTGATGTGACCAGGATTACACCATCTGCTATTCACTAGAACAGCAAGCCCCCTGCCTTTCCGCTTTCCGCTCTCGGTACAATCCCGGTCGGCCCTGACGGTGTGGAAGCCATCCACGGAAACGTTCTGGTCCAAAATGTCCCTGTGCAGCCATGTCTCAGTAAAACACATCAGACTGCACTCCCGTTACTCCGTGTGGCTCCGCGTTAGCGCTGTTAGCTCGTCCATTTTGTTGCTAAGGGACTGTACATTTCCCATAACAACAGAGGGGAGACAGGGCTTAAATCTTCTCCTTTCCATAAGCCCATCCCGTCTCGACCCTCCTCTCATCCCCCGACGTTGCTTCCCTCCTCTGCATCCCCGGTATGTTTTTCTCCAGAGTTCAGGTGGTATGTCAGCTGGTCTGGCCACAATGCCGGCCGGCATTAGCGCGATCAGCTGATCGAGTAAACAGTGTCCTGGTGGAAGCGGCATTTTATAAAAATCAACACGAAAAAAGCACAAAAACTCAATAAAACAACCTCGTTAGAGAGGGCAGGACTTCACAGAGTTACAGTGAAGAAAAATAATGAACCAAAAGAGTAAAAAGAAAGTTAAAGTTCAAAAAGTGAACTCAAAGGCTGGAGCAGTGTAACAGGCAGCCTGCAGCTTTTCACGCATGCGCACAACAAATATCAAATATTTCCCATACTGTCTATATTGCTTGTAATTTTGATAAAGTAAACATATTCTGAGTATTTTTACATAAACTGTTTTGGTTATATTAAAATTAAAATTAAAAAATATTAAAACAACCCAATAATGCAATGGGTCCACCAGACCTATGACTGATTGCTGATTGGTTGAGAAACAGAAACATTAACACCACACAAGGATTAACTTTGCTACTACTCCACATAGTTCTTCCCAGCTGTATGGAGGTAGGAAAGCAGGTAGATGTTAAACTTTTTTTTTGACTAAAGAATAGAAAAAGAGAGCTCTCTCTCAAACCATTCCTAAACCATTTTTGCTCTGTGCACAGCACATATCCTGCTGAAAGAGGCCATCAGGAAATACCGTTTCCATGAAAGGGTGTGCATGGTCTTCAACAATGCTTAGGTTGATGGTACATCTCAAAGTAACATCCACAATAATGGCAGGACCCAAGGTTTCCAAGCAGAACATTACTCGAAGCATCACATTGCCTCCGCCGGCTTGCCTTCTTCCCATAGCGCATCCTGGTGCCATGTGTTTCCCAGGGAAGCGAAGCACCCCGCCATCCACGTGATGTAAAAGAAAATGTGATTCATCAAACCAGACCACCTTCTTCCATTGCTCCGTGGTCCAGTTCTGATGCTCAGGTGCCCATTATTAGCACTTTCGGCGGTTTACAGGGGTCAGGTCACCCTGACTGGTCCGCGGCTATGCAGCCCCATACACAACAAACTGCGATGCACTGTGTATTCTGACACCAGCATTAACATCTTCAGCAATTTGAGCAAGAGCAGCTCATCTGTTGGATCGGACGACCCAGCCCACATGCATCAATGAAGCCTGTCTGCCCGTGACCATGTCGCCAGTTCACCACTGTTCCTTCCTTGGACCACTTCGATAGATACTGACCACTGCAGACCGGGAACACCCCACAAGAGCTGCAGTTCTAGAGATGCTCTGACCCAGTAGTCTAGCCATCACAATTTGGCCCTTGTCACACTCACTCAAATCCTATCACTTGCCCATTTCCTGCTTCTAACACATCATCTTTGAGGACAACATGTTCATTTGCTGTTTAATGTATCTAACCCAATAACAGATGCCATTATGAGGAGATAATCAGTGTTGTTCACTTCACCTGTCAGTGGTCATAATGATATGCCTGATCGGTTTATTTTACAACCACAGAAATCTACAAATTTGGGGTTTCTACGATGGTGCCTAACATTGTTTTTTGCATACCTTGTACTGCATGCAAATTTTGGTTTTGAGAGTATTATCTCATATGCACATGAATATTGTATGAGGCTTTGATTTATTTTCTCTAACTGTATTCAAACACAAAAAAACACTTTTGTTAACAAACATATTTCTAGAGACCATGGAATTCCACTAATGGTACTTGTACTGGTTTTGATTTTTTTAAAGGTTTTAGTGGAGTTTATGGAGTGCACCACTAGAATTATAGATAGTAGATAGTTAGATGGATAGTTATGTGAACTTCAAAATTCTTTGCCCCATCTCAGCTCCATATGTGAGGAATATCTTTTTTGTTTTGCTGTGTATATTTGTCTTGTCAATCACCATTTTTCCATGCAAAGTTCTATATATACAGTATATCTCGCATCCATGGCAACCCGGATGCGAGAGGACGCTGGCGTGAATATCGCCGCTTCTAGATCCGTGACAAAACGGCTTTTTTCTGTTCAAAAAAGAAAGCCAAGTTGTCTTTACAAGCTCTGAGGCTGTGCTACTACCTTTAAAGCCTGCACACCTGAAGAATTGGCTCCATGGACTCACTTTCTCCACTGACCAGCTGTTAGCCTCACCTATCAGCTGTTAGCATAACAACGCCAACTTACAAGCAGACGTATGTTCTGTGGGCTGTCCATCGCTGCTCCGCTGGTCCTCCCTCCACCACAACCTTGGGGTTATTCACCACCTGGCTCCGTTGTCGCACTCCTCTGTTGATGTGGTCTCTCCCGGCTCGCGGCGATGTTGGATGGTCGCTGCTCCGCCGTTGCTGGTGGGGTCTGCGGGTGTTCAGCGCGGGAGCTCCTGGACTTCTTCTGTCCCTTCGCCCCGGTCTCCGTTGCTGGGACTGGATCTCTGGGTCTCCTGCGTCGCCCCCCCCCCCGCTGTGTGCTCGGAGCCTCCAGACGCAAGTTCACATCTAGATGGAGGGTGCTGTTCCCTGCAGTGCTGACGGCGTTATTGACGATTGTGCGGCTGTTCCCTCCATACTGACTGACAGGCGCTCCATTTTTTCTTTGATTTGTTTGTTTTCATATATGTTTGTTCCACTTTGTTAAGTGTCCTCGGGTACCCTGAAAGGCACTTTATAAATTAAATCTATTATTATTATTATTATTATTATTATTATTATTTTTTTTTTTTTTTTCAGGTGCCTCGGCTGAACTCCCACAGTCAGCATCCCGGAAGTCACCTGCAATTAAAAACACACAACCAATCGGGGGTCCACACAACACGCGGACTACAGTGCGGCAGGCACAAACACACACCAGAGCATTACTATGGCCCATTTCCTGACAATATTAAAATAATAATAGTAAATAATTAATAAGAGAAGTGTAATAAAAATAACTGATAACTATAGGCAAAATAGAATAATATAATATGATAATAAGGTAAGTGATGATGATAAAGTGCTGGGTGATACACAGATACAAGCATAAAAATGAAAATAAAAATGAAATAATTACTGATGACTATTACGCCACTGAACGGGACATAGAAACTCAAGGTGTCGGAATGTGTGTTCGGTGTTGGATATTGGCAAAAGTAGGTAATACATACTTTTCCATTCAGTAATCAATGTGCTGTAAAGAATATGATGAGGATGTGAGAGGAGGAGGAGAGACTCCCCTTTTGTTGTGTCAGAAAGTCATATGAGGGGCAATTATCTCTACATGAGGAGTTAAGGGATGGTAGATAAGGTGACATTTACTGTCCTAATAAAAAACATCAGGAGTCATTGTTTTGGGAAGGAGTAAGACATGAAGTGTTGCAAAATTATGTGACCTCCACTCTGTTGTATTTAAGTCAGTAACATTTGAGGACTGGAGAGAACAGTCTGGACCTTCCCTACATGCAGCATGCATAAAGGGATCTGATTCATCATGCTGACTCTAACATTCTTCGGAGAATTAGCAACTCTCCACCCCATATATATAAAGGAGTTCTAGATAATCCTTATAGGTGAGTAAGAAATTGAAAGGAAGTGATTTGTGCAAACCTGATAACAGGTGATATAATAAAAATAACAGCATATAATAGAAGGAAAATATAATATGATCCAATATGAGCTAATAATGATATGATACAGTACAGTATTATATGAGGCCCCACTACAATAAAATGGGCGTATGAGTGAAAAAAAAAAAAATGAAATAAGTATAAAGAATAAACTTTGCGTTGACATTCAGTGACTAGTATACAGCCTGTATACTACAGGGGTGCATTGCTCGGAACGAATGTGTCATACAAACCACCTGGCTAAATAAGTTACCCATAGTTACTGTGTGGTTGATGAGATCCAACCATACGCTTGTATAGGAAGATCAGAGTGATTGTGATTTTTGTGTGAATGATAAGTCCATTGGAAGTTTAAGCACATCTGTCCCAGTGAGTCAGTTGAAAACATGAGGAACAAAACCAGGAAATTATAAGCTCTATCTGACCCTCCAACAGGCTCTGCTGAAATAATGGCAGACAAATTGGGAAATAATGTGGTTAAAAATGTTCAACTTTGGCACTATGACACCCATGGGGTGTTTCCAGTGAAAGGCACTTTAAGCACGGAATGTTTAAGATAAAAAAATAAAAAATATGTCAGAAGAAAATGTAAAAGGGAAGCAGGGAAGAAAAAAGATAGACTGACAAGTTGTTGTTTTTTTAAATCATTTTTTAAATTAGTGGGACTGAAACAGTAATGGGAAAATAGAGTTTGAATAACATAAAGGAGAAACAATGTAGGGCCAGAATTAGGAATTGACCTCCTCCATGCTGTCTCCACACCTACAACCCCTCTCTCAACAACACCTTCTCCACACGAGGTCAGGATGACTCTAGGAAGGAGGAGAACCAATACACCCTGACTTTTCAGGACTCTTTCTATCTTCTAAAATGAGTCACAAATTAACCTTGCTTCTCCAAGAAAGCCTTTTTCTCCACTAGCAGCTTCTATTGACTATTGGGTGTGGAGTCGAGATCACTGAGGGGATGATGTTCCCCGACCCCGTGCCGAGGCAAACAAGGAAGCAGACTGTCATTGAGATCCAGAAGTGTTTTGTACACAGGCCATGTCAGCCAAAATAATTAAAGGAGGCTACAGAGGAATCACCTGACACAAAGACTGGAGTCGAGTGGGCCACAGAGTCCTGGACAAAGATGGCAGGCACAACAGAAGATCCAGAGAAAAAGGAAACTGGGTCCACATCGAATTATCAAAGAAAGTGCAACAGCACTGACCACGAGACCGATGCTGCAAAAGGAAGGTTATGGGAACCCTGAGCATAATCATCAAGAAGGGAGAGATCCAGAGGAATCCTGGCCACATGCACCAGCTAAAGGTGTCTGTTAATTTTCCAGGATTCCCCTTGACACAGCCAAAGGAGACAGCAGAGGTCAGAGGTCTGAGCATTAAGCAGCACATAGACAAGACTCACACTCACAGACACACACACACACACACACAGACACACACACACACATGTGCACGCACAGACACAGTATGGCGTTAGAAACGTTTCAAAAAGCGTGCGCACCTATCAACTGAACGTGTCACTCGCGCCTGCTTTGACGCCTGTGCAGCAAGCCGCGCCTGACGTGTAATGTAGTTTCCTCATTGACTTATGATGGCCCCCCGTTCACACGCACGTTCACATGTGATGACTGCTATGGAACGCCAACGAGGTCACTAACACGCGAATTCCAACACGTAAACAACACGTAAACAACACGTAAACAACACGTAAACAACACGTAGACAACACGTAAACAACACGTAGACAACACGTAAACAACACGTCAATTTTTCATGCGTTGTTTACGTGTTGTTAACGTGTTGTCTACGTGTTGTTTACGTGTTGTCTAGATAGATAGATAGATAGATAGATAGATAGAATTACTTTAATGATCCCAGACTGGGAAATTATTTTGTTACAGCAGTAGTGGGTCCGCAAATAAAACATTTCATACATAACATAAATAGAATCCAATATATACATAGTGTATATATACAGTGCACAGTGTGCTATAAACAGTAAACAATAATAATATATACAACCAAACAAAATATGCAAAATATACTATAACAATAATATATACAACAAAACAGTAGAGAGACCAGAGTTCTCTGTCAGGCAGAGGTGAGAGAGTTATTATATAAAGTGATGGATTGTGGCAGGAAAGATTTCCTGTATCTATTGCTACGACAGCGAAGCTGAAGCAGTCTTCCGGAGAAGGTGCGCCGCTGTCTGACCAGTGTGAGTTGGAGAGGGTGGAGAGGATTATCCATGATGGATAACAGTTTTTTCAGTGTCCTCCTCTCCACCACAGCCTCCAGAGTGTCCTGTTTGCAGCCAATCACAGAGCCAGCGTTCCTGATCAGTTTGTTGAGTCTGTTGGTGTCGCTGGCTCCGATGCTGCTCCCCCAACAAACCACAGCAAAGAAAAGTACACTGGCCACCACAGACTGATAAAAGATCTCCAACATCTTGCTGCACACGTTGAAGGATCTCAGCTTCCTCAGGAAGTAAAGTCTGCTCATCCCCTTCTTGTAAACAGCTTCAGTGTTAGATCTCAGGTCCAGTCTGTGGTTGATGGTAACACCCAGGTACTTGTAATCCTCGACCACCTCCACATCCTTTCCCAGAATGCACAGAGGTTGGAAAGCCGTCTTCCTTTTCTTCCTGAAATCTATCACCATCTCTCTGGTCTTGCTGATGTTCAGCTGCAGGTGATTCTGTCCAGTCCACTCCACAAAGTTGTCTACCAGTGCCCTGTACTCCTCCTCCTGTCCCTCACTTATACAACCAACAACAGCCGAGTCGTCAGAAAACTTTTGCAGGTGACACGACCCGGTGTTGTACTGAAAGTCAGTGGTGTATAAGGTGAACAGGAAAGGAGACAGTACAGTCCCCTGTGGAGCTCCTGTATCACTAACCACCGCATCAGACAGAACACTGCCCATACGGACAAACTGTGGCCTGCCTGTCAGGTAGTCAGTAATCCAGGAGATCATTGTGTCGTCTACACCCATCACCCGCAGCTTCTCCCCCAGTAGCAGTGGCTGAATGGTGTTAAAAGCACTAGAGAAATCAAAGAATGTGATTCTCACAGTGCCTCCTCCACCATCCAGGTGCGAATGGGCTCGTTGCAGCAGGTAGATGACAGCGTCATCAACTCCCAAGTGGGGCTGGTAAGCAAATTGCAGAGGGTCTAGCAGGGCTCTCACCTGCGGCCTCAGGTTGGCCAAAACCAGTCTCTCCAGCACCTTCATGACGTAAGATGTGAGGGCCACTGGTCGATAGTCATTGAGGTCTGATGGTGTCGACTTCTTTGGAACAGGAACCAGGCAGGAAGTCTTCCAAAGCACCGGTATTCTCTCCTGACCCAGGCTCAGGTTGTAGAGGTGTTGTAGGACAGGAGACAGCTGGCTGGCACATGTCTTCAGGATCCTGGGGCTGATACCGTCAGGACGTGCAGCCTTCTGCTGGTGGAGTCTCTCCAGCTGTCTCCTAACCTGGCCTGCAGTCACAGTCATGCGGGGGAGGCTGCTGGTGTCTTCAGTGGAGGTGGAGGAGGAGGTGAAGGTGGAGGAGGAGGAGGTGGAGGAGGAGGAGGAGGAGAGGTGCTGCATAGGAGAGCTCACAGCAGGGGAGTGAGGGGGGAGGGGAGGAAGCATTTGGGGCAGTGAGGGTGTGTGGGGGTCTGGAGGTGTCAGGGAGACGACAGAATGCTGTGAGCTGAACCTATTGAGGAATCTGTTCAGCTCGTTTGCCCTCTCCAGGCTGCCAGATGACTGTCTGCCGCTCACCTTACACCCAGTGATCTGCTTCATACCAGTCCACACATCCCTCACATTGTTCTGCTGGAGTTTGGCCTCCAGCTTCCTCCTGTAGGCATCTTTACAGGCCCTCAGCATATCCCTGAGTTCATGCTGCGCTCTCCTCAGTTCTTCCCTGTCTCCAGACCTGAACGCCCTCTTCTTCTTGTTAAGAAGGGCTTTCAGGTCATTGGTGATCCACGGCTTATTATTAGGGAAGCAGCGTACAGTCCGGGTTGGCATGGTGGTGTGTTCACAGAACCTGATGTATTCTGTGATGCAGTCGGTCATGCTGTCGAGATCCTCTCCATGTGGCTCAACAAGTGCATCCCAGTCTGTCGACTCAAAGCAGTCCTGTAGTGCGTCAGCAGCCTCCTGAGTCCACCTCCTCACGCTCCTAGTGTGGACAGGCTGCCGCTGAACAAGAGGCATATACTTAGGGGTCAGCAGAACCAGGTTGTGGTCAGATCTTCCAAGAGGGGGGAGGGCTGTGGGACTGTATGCATCCTTAGCATTTGCATACAACAGATCTAGTGTGTTACAGTCTCTGGTGGGGCAGTCAACATACTGGTGAAATGTTGGAAGGGTTTTGTCCAGTGAGACGTGATTAAAATCCCCAGTGATGACAATAAATGCATTAGGATGCTGCGTCTGTATCTGGGCAACAGCGGAGTGGATGACGTCACAGGCCAGCGCTGCATCAGCTGAAGGAGGAACGTACACACCGATAATGACGGCAGACGTGAATTCCCGGGGCAAATAATAAGGCCTCATCCCCACAGTCAACAGTTCAATGTCCGGGGTACAGAGACGTTTCTTCACGTGAACATGTCCGGGATTACACCACCTCTCACTCACATACAGTGCAATCCCACCTTCTTTCTTCTTTCCACTGCTTGTCATGTCCCTGTCCGCCCGAACAGTGCTGAAGCCGGGAATCGCCACGCTGTGGTCCGGGATGTTTGAGTGAAGCCATGTCTCCGTGAAACACAACACACTGCACTCACGATATTCACTCTGAGCCTTTATCAGCGCGGCGAGCTCGTCCGTCTTGTTCCCCAGAGACCTCACGTTTCCCATGACGATCGCCGGTACAGCCGGTCTGTGTCTCCTCCTCTTCATCCTTCGTTTGACTCCAGCTCTGCAGCCACGGCGTCTCCTCCGCAGCTCCTTCAGGAACTCAGGCCTGGTTCCGGGCAGCAGTGCAGGTTCACACAGCGCAATCAGCTGGTCACGTGTGTAAACAATGCGCTCAGTGATGCGCTCCTGACCCTCCGTTGCTAGGGCTAGCAAAACCATCACAAAAAAGTGCCATAAAAGTTTAAAAAAGAAAAAAAGAAAGGTGTTCGTCTTCTCTCAGTCTCTGGAGAAGAGTTGCCAAAAGTTCAGCGAAAATCAGTACAGAAATACAACAAAAACTACGAAAAAACTTAAAAACCCACGGGAGCTGCTGTTACAGGCTGCCACCTAGTACGGCGCCATAGCAACCACTATTGCTGTAACAAAATAATTTCCCAGTCTGGGATCATTAAAGTAACTAGAAAAATGTGCATTTCCTACGAAAATACAGTGTGAATGCTGAAGACTGAAGCGAAATCTGCTGAACGTACTGCAGGAAATGCATAAAACTATAGGCTGAATGGTCGGGATTTTGCAGAAAAAGCTGAATTTTCCAATATCTGGTAAGGCGGAAAGGCTTAAAAGCAATAGGTTTAATGGGCTAACAAAGTTGAACATTTTGATAGCTGAACATTTTCTCTAGCTAAACATGAAGTTGTATGTTTGAAGGAGTTGAAAAGGCAGAAACATGAATATCTAAAGAGGCTAAAAAGCTGTAGAGTAAGAGGGCTGAAAGAGCTTAAAAAGGTGAAAGAAGGCAAAAAAGGTGAAAAGTTAAAGGCTGATGAGGACCAAAAAGGTGAAAAAGGATGAAAAGCTGTAGAGTAAAAGGGCTGGAAGAGGTTAAAAAGGTGAAAACATATGAAAAGCTGTAAAGTAAGAGGGCTGGAAAAGGTTAAAAAGGTGAATAAAGGATGAAAAGATGTAGAGTAAGAGGGCTGGAAGAGGTTAAAAAGGTGAAAACATGTGAAAAGCTGTAGAGTAAGAGGGCTGGGAGAGGTTTAAAGGTGAAAAAATTTGAACAGTTGTAGAGTAAGAGGGCTGGAAGAGGTTAAAAAGGTGAAAAAACAATGAAAAGGTAGAAAAGTTCAAGGGTGAAAGAGCTCAAATAGGTGAGAAAAGGATGAAAATGTAAAAAGATGTTGAGTAAGAGGGTTGGAAGAGGTTAAAAATGTGAAAAGAATATGAAAATCTGTAGATTAAGAGGGCTGGAGGAGGTTAAAAAGGTGAAAAAAGGATGAAAATCTGTAGAGTAAGAGGGCTCGAAGAGGTTAAAAAGGTGTAAAAAGGATGAAAATGCAAAAAAGTCAAAGGGCGAAAGAGCTTAAAGAGGTGTAAAAGGAATGAAAGCGATGAAAAGCTGTTGGGCAAGAGGGCTGGAGGACGTTAAAAAGGTGAAAAAATATGAAAAGCTGTAGAGTAGGGGGCAGGAAGATGTTAAAATGATGAAAGAAGGCTAAAAGGTGAAAAGTTAAAGGCTGACGAGGACCGAAATATGTGAAAAAGGATGAAAAGCTGTAGAGTTAGAGGGCTGGAAGAGGTTAAAAAGGTGAAAACATATGAAAAGCTTTATAGTCAGAGGGCTGGAAGAGGTTAAAAAGGTGAAAACATATGAAAAGCTGTATAGTCAGAGGGCTGAAAGAGGTTAAAATGGTAATAAAATATGAAAAGCTGTAGAGTAAGAGGGCTGGAAGAGGGTAAAAAGGTGAAAACATATGAAAAGCTTTATAGTCAGAGGGCTGGAAGAGGTTAAACAGGTGAAAACATATGAAAAGCTGTATAGTCAGAGGGCTGAAAGAGGTTAAAATGGTAATAAAATATGAAAAGCTGTAGAGTAAGAGGGCTGGAAGAGGTTAAAAAGGTGAAAACATATGAAAAGGCGTAGAGTAAGAGAGTTCAAAGAGGTTAAAAACGTGAAAAGAAAATGAAAATCTGTAGAGTAAGAGGGCGGAATGAGCTTAAAGGTGAAAAAAAGACTGAAAAGGCCAAAAAGTTGTAGAGTAAGAGGGCAGAAAGAGGTTAAACAGGTGAAAAAAGGCTGACAGGTGAGAAGGTTAAGGCAGAAAGAGGTTAAAATGGCTGCAGACATGCTGCAGCAGGAGCAGAAACACAGACGAAAATGTCCCCATAAGGATTGAATGGGAGAATGCCTCCCAAACTCCTGCGATTCTTGAGAAAACCGTTATAGTTATCGGCAAAACATGTTACATGTTGAGTAACAGGAGACATTGCTGAACGCACCCATGTTATTTTTATTTCTGTAGAGTGCATAATGAGGGCACAGGAGCGAGAGACAAAACATGTACCGTCTGCTATCCTCCAGAAATTTTGGCTCAAAATTAACATTGCGGCTTATGGGGAACATTCAGGAGTGCTTGTCGCTCTCGGGCTTCTAAATCCAAAACCGTAAGTCCTACAGCTGAAATGAGACCATCAGCTGAAACCCAACAAGATTTCCTACATTTATATGCCTATATTGTCTATGTCAAGTACAAGATGTGGGATCCAAATCAAGCTGAAGCAAAAAAAAATCCCGTTTTCGGAGCTGCTCCTCACTCTGGGGTGCGGCAGTTGATGATGTCACGCACTCTAGCTCACGCAATACACACCCATTATAAACTCAGAAGACGGGCTTAAAATCCTACAAACTAAAACTGCGATCATTTCAAAACCGTACAAGATTTTTAAAAACTGAATACAAGGTCAATAGTTCAAGGTTTTGTGATTCATTTAAATCACAATGGTGTCTCTCGCTCAACGTATGAGGAACAAGAAGAGGTTGAAAGTCGATGAGTTTTGAAGAGGATTTGAAGCTTTTCCCATCTGCTGCAATGTTAAATTTTTTTGGGAAAAAGCTGAATAGCTGAAAAAGTTGAAAAGTTGAAAAGTTGAAAAGCAGAATGTTGAAAGAGCTGAAAAAGCTGAACATTTGAATGTTTGAATGGTTTGAATAGGTGAACGTATGCTGAAGTTATAGCAGAATGAAATTTGGAAAAATCCCCATAAGGATGAATGGGCAAAATTTGCAGAAAAAGCTTAATATATCCAAAAGTATAAAAGGTAGAAACGAGAAAAATAGACGCCATCATGTCCTAAAAAAGCTGAACATTTTGATATTTGAATGGTTGAAAAGCTTGAAGATTTGAAGGAGGAGAAGCGTGCCAAAACACGTACGGAAGAATAATAATAACTAGAAAAATGTGCATTTCCTACGAAAATACAGTGTGAATGCTAAAGACTGAAGCGAAATCTGCTGAACGTACTGCAGGAAATGCATAAAACTATAGGCTGAATGGTCGGGATTTTGCAGAAAAAGCAGAATTTTCCAATAGCTGATAAGGCGGAAAGGCTTAAAAGCAATAGGTTTAATGGGCTAGCAAAGTTGAACATTCTGATAGCTAGCTAAACATGAAGTTGTATGTTTGAAGGAGTTGAAAAGGCAGAAGCATGAATATCTAAAGAGGCTAAAAAGCTGTAGAGTAAGAGGGCTAAAAGAGCTTAAAAAGGTGAAAGAAGGCAAAAAGGTGAAAAGTTAAAGGCTGATGAGGACCAAAAAAGTTTAAAAATGTGAAAAAGGATGAAAAGCTGTAGAGTAAGAGGGCTGGAAGAGGTTAAAAAGGTGAAAAAAAAAGGATGAAAAGGTAAAAAGATGTAGAGTAAGAGGGTTGGAAGAGGTTAAAAAGGTGAAAAGAATATGAAAATCTGTAGATTAAGAGGGCTGGAAGATATTAAAAAGATGAAAAAATATGAACAGTTGTAGAGTAAGAGGGCTGGAAGAGGTTAAAAAGGTGAAAAGAATATGAACATCTGTAGAGTAAGAGGGCTGGAAGAGGTCAAAAAGGTGAGAAAAGGATGAAAAGGTAAAAAAGTTTAAGGTTGAAAGAGCTCAAATAGGTGAGAAAAGGATGTAAGGTAAAAAGATGTAGAGTAAGAGGGTTGGAAGAGGTTAAAAAGGTGAAAAGAATAAAAATCTGTAGAATAAGAGGGCTGGGAGAGGTTAAAAAGGTGAATAAAGGATGACAAGCAGTAGAGTAAGAGGCCTGGAAGAGGTTAAAAAGGTGAAAAAAGGATGAAAAGGTAAAAAAATTTAAGGGTGAAAGAGCTCAAATAGGTGAGAAAAGGATGAAAAGGTAAAAAGATGTAGAGTAAAAGGGCTGGAAGAGGTTAAAAATGTGAATAAAGGATGACAAGCAGTAGAGTAAGAGGCCTGGAAGAGGTTAAAAGGTGAAAACATATGAACAGCTGTAGAGTAACAGGGCGGAATGAGCTTAAAAAGGAGAAAAAAAGACTGAAAAGGCCAAATTGGTTGCTTTAATTCATTGAAGTCTCATCTGAAGAGAATGAAGCTTCCTAATAGTTTGGTGAGAATGAAGCATTAAAAGCAGCAGATGGAGCATGAAGAGATGTTACAGTGAGAATGAATCAAATACTCTGAATCTGACTGAGAAATTCAATAAATCTCCTATATATCGATGATTAAAACATTTAAATATTTGAATGGAGTTCCCGGCTTGAATGAAAGAAAAATAATCATTGAATATAGTTTAAATGTTGGGAAATATACTGTGTGTGTGCGTGTTTGTTTGTGTGCATGTGAGTGTGTGCTTAAGCATGGCTTTACATGTGTGTGTGTGTGTGTGTGCGTGACATCATCAACTGTCGCACCCCAGAGTGAGGAGCAGCTCCGAAAACTGGATTTTTTTTTGGTTCAGCTTGATTTGGATCACACATCTTGTACTTGACATAGACAATATAGGCATATAAATGTGGGAAATCCCGTTGGGTTTCAGCTGATGGTCTCATTTCAGCTCTAGGACTTACGGTTTTGGATTTAGAAGCCCGAGAGCGACAAGCACTCCTGAATGTTCCCCATAAGCCGCAATGTTAATTTTGAGCCAAAATTTCTGGAGGATTGCAGACGGTACATGTTTTGTCTCTCACTCCTGTGCCCTGATTATGCACTCTACAGAAATAAAAATAACATGGGTGCGTTCAGCAATGTCTCCTGTTACTCAACATATAACATGTTTTGGCTATAACTATAACGGTTTTCTCAAGAATCGCAGGAGTTTGGGAGGCATTCTCCCATTCATTCCTTATGGGGACATTTTCGTCTGTGTTTCTGCTCCTGCTGCAGCATGTCTGCAGCCATTTTAACCTCTTTCTGCCTTTAACTTCTCACCTGTCAGCCTTTTTTCACCTTTTTCACCTCTTTCTGCCCTCTTACTCTGCAAATTTTTGGCATTTTCAGTCTTTTTTTCCCCTTTTTAAGCTCATTCCGCCCTCTTATTTAACAGCCTTTCATATGTTTTCACCTTTTTGACCGCTTCCAGTCCTCTTAATCTACAGATTTTCATATTCTTTTCACCTTTTTAACCTCTTCCAACCCTCTTAATCTGCATCTTTTTACCTTTTCATCCCTTTCTCACCTATTTGACCTCTTACACCCTTAAACTTTTTTACCTTTTCATCCTTTTTTCACCTTTTTAACCGCTTCCAGCCCTCTTACTCTACAGCTTTTCATCCTTTATTCACCTTTTTAACCTCTTCCAGGCCTCTTACTCCACGGCTTTTCATATGTTATCACCATTTTAACCTCTTCTAGCCCTCTTACTCTATAGCTGTTCATATTTTATCACGATTTTAACCTCTTCCAGGCCTCTTACTCTACATCTTTTTTACATTTTCATCTTTTTTTCACCTATTTGAGCTCTTTCATTTTTTTAAATTTTCATCCTTTTTTCAACTCTTTAACCTCTTCCAGCCCTCTTACTCTACTGCTTGTCATCCTTTTTAGCCTTTTTTCACCATTTTAACCTCTTCCAGCCCCTCTTACTCTACAGCATTTCATCCTTCTCCACCTTTTTTATTCTTCTTTGGCCCTCTTACTTCATCCTATAACACCTTAAGCTTTTTCGGCACTCTTACTCTACATCTTCTCATCCTTTTTTCACCATTTTGACCTCTTCCAGTCCTCTGATTGTACAGCTTTTCATCCTTTTCTCACCTTTTGAAGCTCTTTCAGCCTCTAACTTTTCACCTTTCAGCTTTTTTTCAACTTTTTCACCTCTTCCAGCCCTCTTACTCTACAGCTTTTCATCCTTTATTCACCTTTTTAACCTCTTCCAGCCCTCTTACTCTATGGCCTTTCATATTTTATCACCATTTTAAACTCTTCCAGCCCTATTACTGTACAGCTTTTCACAGGTTTTCACCTTTTTAACCTCTTTCAGGCCTCTTACTCTACATCTTTTCATGTTTTATTACCATTTTAACCTCTTCCAGCCCTCTGACTATACAGCTTTTCATATTTTTCACCTTTTTAACCTCTTCCAGCCCTCTGACTATACAGCTTTTCATATGTTTTCACCTTTTTAACCTCTTCCAGCCCTCTTACTCTACAGCCTTTCATATGTTTGCACCCTTGTAACGTCCTCCAGCCCTCTTACCCAACAGCTTTTCATCCCTTTCATTCCCTTTTCACCTGTTTAAGCTCTTTTGCCCTTTGACTTTTTTACCTTTTCATCCTTTTTTCACCTTTTTAACCTCTTCCAGCCCTCTTAATCTACAGATTTTCATATTCTTTTCACCTTTTTAACCTCTTCCAACCCTCTTACTCTACATCTTTTCACCTTTTTAATGTCCTCCAGCCCTCTTACCCAACAGCTTTTCATCCCTTTTTCACATATTTAAGCTCTTTTGCCCTTTGACTTATTTACATTTTCATCCCTTTTTCACCTCTTTAACCTCTTCCAGCCCTCTGACTATACAGCTTTTCATATTTTTCACCTTTTTAACCTCTTCCAGCCCTCTGACTATACAGCTTTTCATATGTTTTCACCTTTTTAACCTCTTCCAGACCTCTTACTCTACAGCCTTTCATATGTTTGCATCCTTGTAACGTCCTCCAGCCCTCTTACCCAACAGCTTTTCATCCCTTTCATTCCCTTTTCACCTGTTTAAGCTCTTTTGCCCTTTGACTTTTTTACCTTTTCATCCTTTTTTCACCTTTTTAACCTCTTCCAGCCCTCTTAATCTACAGATTTTCATATTCTTTTCACCTTTTTAACCTCTTCCAACCCTCTTACTCTACATCTTTTCACCTTTTTAATGTCCTCCAGCCCTCTTACCCAACAGCTTTTCATCCCTTTTTCACATATTTAAGCTCTTTTGCTCTTTGACATTTTTACATTTTCATCCCTTTTTCACCTCTTTAACCTCTTCCAATCCTCTTACTCTACATCTTTTTACCTTTTCATCATTTTCTCACCAATTTGAGCTCTTTCACCCTCAAACTTTTTCATCTTTTCATCCTTTATTCACCTTTTTAACCTCTTCCAGCCCTCTTACTCTACAGCTTTTCCTCCTTTATTCACCTTTTTAACCTCTTCAGGCCCTCTGACTTTACAGCTTTTCATATGTTTTCACCTTTTTAACCTCTTCCAGCCCTCTCACTACGCAGCTTTTCATCCTTTTTCACCTTTTTAAACTTTTTTGGTCCTCGTCAGCCTTTAACTTTTCACCTTTTATGCCTTCTTTCAACTTTTAAGCTCTTTTAGCCCTGTTACTCTACAGCTTTTTAGCCTTTTTAGATATTCATGTTTCTGCCTTTTCAACTCCTTCAAACATACAACTTCATGTTCAGCTAGAGAAACTGTTAAGCTATCAAAATGTTTAACTGTGGTAGCCCATTAATCCTTTTGCTTTTAAGCCTTTCTGCCTTACCAGCTATTGGAAAATTCTGCTTTTTCTGCAAATTACCGAACATTCAACCTATACTTTTAAACATTTTCGGCAGTATGTTCAGCAGATTTCGCTTCAGTCTTCAGCATTCACACTGTATTTTCGTAGGAAATGCACATTTTTCTAGTTATTATTCTTTTCTTTATTTATACATTTTCTGGCACGCTACTCCTCCTTCAAATCTTCAAACCATTCAACCATTCAAATATCAAAATGTTCAGCCTTTTTAGGACATTACGGGGTCTATTTTTCTCATTTCTACCTTTTATACTTTTGGAAATTTTAAGCTTTTTCTGCAAAATTTTGCCCATTCATCCTTATGGGGATTTTTTCAAATTTCATACTTCTATAACTTCAGCATACGTTCAGCTATTCAAACCATTCAAATATTCAAATGTTCAGCTTTTTCAGCTCTTTCAACCTTCTGCTTTTCAACTTTTCAACTTTTCAACTTTTTCAGCTATTCAGCTTTTTCCCAAAAATTTTAACATTGAATCAAATGGGAAAAGCTTCAAATCCTCTTCAAAACTCATCGACTTTCAACCTCTTCTTGTCCCTCATACGTTGAGCGAGAGACACCATTCAAACTTTAAAACAGTCTCAAGACCTTGAACTATTGGCGATGTATTCACTTTTTAAAAATATTGTACGGTTTTGAAATGGTCGCAGTTTTAGTTTTAAGCATTTTAAGCCCATCTTCTGAGTTTATAATGGGTGTGTATTGCGTGAGCTAGAGTGCGTGACATCATCAACTGCCGCACCCCAGAGTGAGGAGCAGCTCCGAAAACTGGATTTTTTTTTGCTTCAGCTTGATTTGGATCCCACATCTTGTACTTGACATAGACAATATATGCATATAAATGTAGGAAATCTTGTTGGGTTTCAGCTGATGGTCTCATTTCAGCTGTAGGACTTACGGTTTTGGATTTAGAAGCCCAGGAGCGACAAGCACTCCTGAATGTTCCCCATAAGCCGCAATGTTAATTTTGAGCCAAAATTTCTGGAGGATCGCAGACGGTACATGTTTTGTCTCTCGCTCCTGTGTCCTCATTATGCACTTTACAGAAATATAAATGACATGAGTGCGTTCAGCAATGTCTCCTGTAACTCAACATGTAGCACGTTTTGCCGATGACTATAACAGTTTCCCAAAAATCGCAGGAGTTTGGCAGGCATTTTCCCATTCATTCCTTATGGGGACACTTTCGTCTGTGTTTCTGCTCCTGCTGCAGCATGTCTGCAACCATTTGAAGCTCTTTCTGCCTTTAACTTCTCACCTGTCAGCCGTTTTTCACCTTTTTAACCTCTTTCTGCCCTCTTACTCTAGAACTTTTTGGCCTTTTCAGTCTTTTTTTCTCCTTATTAAGCTCATTCCGCCCTCTTACTCTACAGCTGTTCATATGTTTTCACCTTTTAACCTCTTCCAGGCCTCTTACTCTACTGCTTGTCATCCTTTATTCACCTTTTCAACCTCTCCCAGCCCTCTTATTCTACAGATTTTCATATTCTTTTAACCTTTTTAACCTCTTCCAACCCTCTTACTCTACATCTTTTTACCTTTCATCCTTTTCTCACCTATTTGAGCTCTTTCACCCTCAAACTTTTTTAAATTTTCATCCTTTTCTCACCTATTTTAGCTCTTTCACCCTCAAACTTTTTTAACTTTTCATCCTTTTTTCACCTTTTTAACCTCTTCCAGGCCTCTTACTCTACAGCTTTTCATATGTTATCACCATTTTAACCTCTTCCAGCACTCTTACTCTACAACTGTTCATATTTTTTCACCTTTTAACCTCTTCCAGCCCTCTTACTCTACAGCTTTTTATGTTTTCACCTTTTAAACCTCTTCCAGCTCTCTCTTATTTAACATCTTCTGCTAAACTACAAGCACAATTCCTGCTTTACACTCAAATTGCAGTTCTAAAACACCCTTTTTTCAAAACACTACACACAATTCTCTGCATTTGGCACAATTTTCATGAAGAAAATCTCTTGCTTTCACAAAGAACACTCTGTCATTCAAAATTCTAAAGTGAACTGCCCTACTATGCACACTGACTCATCAAATGGGCAAACACCTAGACACCCTACACAACACACTCATTCCACCAGAGCAGCTCAGGTACGTTGTCATTTGGGACAACGTAAGTTTCCACTGGGCTGCTCTGGTTCGTAACTGGTTCACTGCCCAACCACGCTTTATCTCCCTCCATATTCTCCATTCCTCAATCCTATTGAGAATTTTTTGTAAAGTGTATGACCGAAATCCACAAATCCACAAATGTGTACACCCCTTCTCCAAGCTATGGAAGATGCCTGTGGATATATAGCAGTTTGTGCTTTTCATGGCTGGATTCACCATGCTAGGTGATGTTTCCCTTTGCTACCATGCCAGGGAAAACATTGCTTGTGATGTGGATGAGGTGCTGTGGCCAGACCGAAACAGAGGAGAGCATGCTGCACAGTTTTTTTGTTGTCGTTGTTTTTTTTCTTTTACTGTAACTGTGTACAGTAAATTCTTCTGTTGTTTTGTAGGTAGACCGTATATTGTTGTATATGCACTTTGTGTTGGTTGGGATGTACACTGTGTACATTGTTTTTGTGGGAAAAATAAAATATATCTGTTACCGTGTATTTGTGTGTTCTGAGTATAAAAACAATATTCTCAAATATTTTACATCACACTTATGTATGTACTGACTGTAGTAAGTGTAACTGAACAAAAAAGGCCTAAGTCATTATGATGAGTGAAGAAGAGGTGTTTTCCATTCATCATAGTGTTTTACACTGAGCACATCAGTGTTCAACTGGTTCTTATAAATGTCTATTCATTTGATGGTTTGTTTGTGTCATTTGAAAACAAAATACCATTTTGAGAAGAAATAACATTGTTTTGAATGTAAAGTTTAATTTTGCAGGAGAATTGAGGGGTTTTGCCCATTGTGTGTGATTTTTGATTTGTGTGTAGAGTTCTGAGAGCATGAGGCATGCTTTCAGAAAATGTGTGTAAACAATCGAGAAAAACTGTAACCTCTCCAGCCCTCTTACTCTACAGCTTTTCATCCTTTTTCACATTTTTAAACTTTTTTGGTCCTCGTCAGCCTTTAACTTTTCACCTTTTTTGCATTCTTTCACCTTTTTAAGCTCTTTCAGCCCTCTTACTCTACAGCTTTTTAGCCTCTTTAGATATTCATGTTTCTGCCTTTTCAACTCCTTCAAACATACAACTTCATGTTTAGCTAGAGAAACTGTTCAGCTATCAAAATGTTCAACTTTGTTAAACCCATTGCTTTTAAGCTTTTCTGCCTTACCAGCTACTGGAAAATTCAGCTTTTTCTGCAAATTCCCGAACATTCAGCCTATACTTTTATGCATTTTTGGCAGTAAGTTCAGCAGATTTCGCTTCAGTCTTCAGCATTCACACTGTATTTTCGTAGGAAATGCACACGTTTCTAGTTCTATCTATCTATTTGATTATGAAGCATTTTATTTTAACACTTGATATACAATAAAATAAACAATGATAATCGAAAAAGCTGGAAACGAGCTGATCTAAAACAAACACACGAGCCGTTTCGATCACTTTGAGCACTCCTTGAATAAGATGCTGGCATTGATCCCAGCCAGGTCGAGGGTGTTATAGAAGACCGCCACTGGCCATCTTCGCTGACACAGACACGGAGGCAGTGCCGGTCCGCTGCAAACGGAACCAAACACCTGACACTTGAAATGCTACAAGCCTGTGTGTGGTAACTGTACGAGAGCGGAGGTAATGTGCGGAGATGTGACCAGTGATCACAACGGCTCTTGTTTGTTTTAGATCAGCTCGTTTCCAGCTTTTTCGATTATTATTCTACTATTATTGTTTTATTATATATTCAGTGTTAAAATAAAATGTTTCATAGTCAAGTAAGTTACTTTAGTTGTTAATTTTCTATGAGTTTTCTCTATTAAAATCTTGTGTAAATATGCAATGATTAGTTTACTATGTGCGATGATGTGAATATTGATAAATGTATAATCAAACTTGTTAACATGTTCATTTTGGGGTTATTTTGTTTTGGGTTTTGTTTTGTTTTGTTTTGTTTTTTTAAATATCATGACACAATGAATGCATTCATCACTCAGTTGGGTATTTAAATCTAGCGGTCCAAATGACCGCTTACGGCCGTTCTAGTAGTTTTGAATTCTGGCCCTTCTGAAGTCCAGCTGACACTTTGGTCACAGGGGATGCTGTGTGACAGCGGAGACTCAGCAGCTGGATTTTGCGCCCACGGTCAGTAGTATTAGTAGGTGTATAGGCAAACAAACAAACAACAACAACCCCGACCATTATTCATTGTATTATTACATTTGTGGGAAGTTATTACAATAAAGATTTTCACGTCCCCACAAATAAATCATTGCAAACGTAATAGTTATTACATGTGTAGAAAATAGCATGTTACGTTTGTAGTAGGCAGCGGCTCTTACGTTTGTGGAAAATGTATTACATTTGTGGGTATATAACATTAAATGCTGCAGATTTTTATTACGTTTGTGTGGTTATTGACGATGTTAAATGACGATATTTGTCTCTTAAAACCTACAAAGCCTCCTGCAGGCCTGATGTAGATAGTCAAGCCAAGAAATTATAATAAGGAATGTTCTACCTGCTCTTATAGCCTATGCACACAGCGCAGGTCTTATTATAGGCTGTAATATATAAAAAATACTCAGTAGGCCTATAGTGAGGGAAAATTAGCTTTATTTGTGATTAAAATATGACGATGAGGACCCAACGATTGGCCTTCCTTTCCTTCTCAAACTATGTTGAAATTGCATCTTTAAACAGCCACATTTTCGAAATTTTCCCGGACCCCGTTAAAAAAAGACTATCTGTGCCAACATTTACAAACCAGTAATCAGATTAAAGTTACTTATCATTATTTTTGTCATTTTCTTTAGTAAAAATATATAGTTCTGCTTTCTTCTTGAGTCGGGGAGTGATGTCACGTGTGCCACAAGTCACGTTTTCAGCACGAGCACAACTCACGTGTAACACCACGCAGCGACACAAACACAAACAACAATGGAGGGAGGAGAGAGATGCGCGTTTTCTAGCTGGAAATACAGTCATTATTTTGAGTTCCTGTCAGCTAAAGATGAGAATTGTCTTTGCGAGATCTCACAAAGGTTTTGCGAGATCCCGCAAAAATCTTTGCGAGATCTCGATCCCGCAAAAATCTTTGCGAGATCTCGATCCCGCAAAAATGACATCTTTTTTTTTTTTTTTTTTTTCACCCATCATTTTTTTTTTCACCCATCATTTTTTTTCCCCCCATGTCCCTTAAGGGGCTCCGTAAAATCAAAGAGTAAAGTTCCATGTTTTCCAAATACAGATATTCATTGAGTACCACTGCAGTTACTATCGCCATAAAAAAATGTTAATGTTTTTATTGATATTAAATCAACGTTTGATGAATGGTGTTAAAGCTAGAATGCCCACTATAGTGGAGCAAAATGAGGCAATCTTATCCTGATAAAGATAATTTATAATTTGATAACTAATGTTGGTAATAACTAATAAAGTTATGAAACTGCAACCCAAATGTTTTATTTTTATAAGCTGCACAATAAAGGAAGACAATGGCAAAGAACTAAGAGGTTTCTTATCATGTTAAATAGAGGGCAGAAACCCCCCCAGGCTTACATAAATGGTTTAACCCAACAGCTCAGGAGCCGATGGGGACTCAAGACTCTCACCCGTTTCAAACTGGACAAGTGGCCAAAGGGCTCACAATCACGTGAAATTAACGCGTCGTTAACGCGTTGTTAATGTGTTAACAACACGTAAACAACACGTAGACAACAGGTTAACAACGCGTGAAAAATTGACGCGTTGTTTACGTGATGTCTACGTGTTGTTTACGTGTTGTCTACGTGTTGTCTACGTGTTAGTGACCTCGTTGGCGTTCCATAGACTGCTGCACGCCGGTAATCACACGACGCGTAGTGACTACGCGTAACATTTATGCGTCTTTTTGCGAACGTGTCTGTCTTTGAAAAAAAAAAAGCAGAGGAGAAGACAATAGGCTACCTATGTATTTTTGATTCAATAAACATTACATGAAATTGATTGTGTATCCATCTCTTATAGCCATAGACGGATTATCATGACCACGGGCCTACACACGCAAACTGTGCGCACGCAAAGGCGCTGTAAGGCAAGGGCGCAAAGGCTGTTACATAATTACATTGAATGTAATAATGTCCGCAAACGTAATAAACCTCAAACACCTACTAATAATCTCTCTTGCCCGAAAAATAATTTCCATGAAGAAAACATTGCCTGACATTTAAATTTAAATTCCCATTGACAGTACAAATCTCAAGAAATCTGGATGTATTGCTCATTTGTAAACACAACACTTATCAGTCTATAGGCAAGAATCTAAAGGTTTATTAATTCAATTCATTTCAAATTCGCTTTATTGGCATGAATGCCACAACAACAATATTGCTCCAAGCACCAAGAACCACGAAAAGAATACCTAGCACAGTAAATAATAAAAATAATAATAATGATAATAATGATAACTTTGAACATTATCACAATTAAGTTATCAATCTGCGATGTAAACAAAATGCAAACATTACAGACTTCTCACCATTTTTCTAAAAGTGTCTGTATTTTAATTGAGAATAGTTTTTATATAAATTACACAAAAGGAAAAGAAAATATGATTTGTTTTACCTATTTCAGCCATAAGCGGTCATATTGACCACACATCATTTCGCGGGATTTCATTCATTGTCTCTCTTGTCTCTGACTTGGCTCTCATCTACGCTGACGTATATGACTTGTGTTTCGATAACCAAGAAAGTGCTTGGAGACTGTAAAGGGCATTTAAAACAATATTTATTCACAGAAATTATAGAATGGGGTCTGGGGAGAAGGGGTCCGTTACTGTGGTGACTTGGTAACACCGATTCTCCACGACCACCGCTGGTCTTCCACTTGCACACTGTCCTCTGCCGGGCGCAGACTCTGGAGCTGTGGGGGAAACGAGATGGCAGTCACTGCACTTTTAAACCCAATACATGCACACCACTTCATTTACATCCTAAGATCGCTCACACGATGGGGCAGAGTATCAACTGTTCACTGTCACCTCGGGCCAACATCACTCTCGTCATTGGCACCACTGCTGTCACACCTTAGGCGCCGGCCTCTTACACTGTCATGTGGGGAGGGGGGGGAGGACTTCAGTCACTGTACTTTTACACACATTCGCAATAACTTTCCACGACCAGGGATCACTACTCGCACAATGGAGGCAGAGTAGGGATGTTACGTATCGGTAATACCACGATATCGTGATAACAAAAGTGTCTCAATATTATTGTGAACATGTTATGGTATGAAATGACGGCAAATACTGTAGATTTTGATCTCATTACATCCCTAGGGCAGAGTATAAACTCACATTTCAATTAGTCCAACAGTCAATGCCCGTCTGCTGGCGTCAGCTGTCGTTCTCTTTCTTCTGCTCCTTTCCCCGTGGATCTCACATTCCTCTTCCTCTGTCTGCTCGCTGCAGGTGTAACTGGGTCGGTCTGCAGGCCCCGACCACTCTGCTGTGTTCGGGTGTAGAATCAGACACTGGCAACTCTTGTCAAACCCTGGTTTAGCCCTGTATCAACAATACACCTGACATGAAAAAGGACAAGCTTAGTGTAGGTATATAAAATGGTGACAACGTTACAGGCAACACTATTTTTTTAAGCTCTCAAAACTCAGTTCTACAGGTGCTTTTCACCAGTGTGACATGTGTCTGAGTGGATCTGTTGTTAAACTATAATGTTAAAAGTTCACAATCATGATTTGGGTTCAAAGATCACATAGATACTGCTTACCTGATTCAGAATTGATGTGCAGTCTGATAGCTAGTCTTCCCACAATGTCATGATCCCCCGGTGGGTTTCACTGGTGACTGTGTTATCTGGTGGCCTTCTCTCGTTGTAAGACATGTTACGAATGTGTTGTGGAGATTTATTCTAAGGACTGTATGGTAAACTGGACTGAATCACTTATGGCCGCTGGGTTAGAATTACACTACTCACAATAAGTTAGGGATATTGTGAGAGACTCAGTGGATTTCATACATACGGTGTTTGTTTCACTTCCGAGAGTTTTGGGATAGGGAGACAATTGTATTGGGGTGATTGACACACCTCATTTTGTGTTTTCCACATAATGGTCTCACTGTGTACAGTGTGCCTTACATATTGGGGCTAATACCAAAAAGCTAAAAGACAACCCTTTTCAATGTGACATCAATTTCAACATTCTGTGGGTATAAAAAGCTGGTATTGTCAGTAAGTCATTCCAAGTTCATCATTCAAACAGCCATGAACACACAACGTCACTTAACGGACGAGCAGCGCCACCTGGCCATAGCGCGCCTTCGGGTCGTTGGCAGGCAGTCAGATGTTGCTCGTCAACTTGGTGTGTCTCAAAGTGTCATCAGCAGACTTGCATCAAGACACAGAACTACTGGCAGAGTTCCTGACAGACCCAGGAGTGGAGCCCCACGAGTGACAGACCGCAACGATGACCAGTACCTAAGGACCTATGCACTCAGACATCGTTATGCAACTGCCACACAGCTGCAGGCCCAGTTACGAGATGTGAGGGGTACTAGGGTTTCCAGACAAACCATTCGAAACCGACTCCACCGCTTTGGCTTGAATGCCAGACGACCGCTGCAGGTGACTCCACTGACACCAAGACACCGCCGTGAACGTTTGCAGTTGGCACAAGACCATGTGACCTGGACAATGCAGAAGTGGTCTACCGTCCTGTTCACTGATGAGTGTCGGGTCACCTTGCACAGAAATGATGGTCGTCAGCGTTGCTGGGGAAGGCGAGGTGAGCAATACGCCGAGGTCAACATGGTCCCCAGGGTTCCCTTTGGTGAAGGAGGTGCAACAGTCTGGGCAGGCATCACCAGTAAGCGCAAAACAGATTTGGTTATTGTAGATGGCTCAGTCACTGCACGTTCTTACCTCAGAGACATCATAGAACCCATCATCATCCCCCAATTCTGCCAGCACACCCCCAACTTTCTGTTAATGGATGATAATGCTCCACCACATCGTGCCAAAATTGTCACAGCTCAACTTCAGGAAGTCGGAGTGCCTCATATGGTATGGCCAGCAATGTCCCCTGACCTGAACCCCATAGAGCACATCTGGGACCAGCTGAAGCAGAGACTGGATGATCGTACCCCACCCCCACGTGACCTGGCAGAACTGCGTGTAGCACTTGTGGAAGAGTGGAACGCATTGCCTCAGAACAACATCATGAGGCTAGTGAGGAGCATGAGATGTCGCTGTCAAGCTGTCATTGCGGCAAATGGTGGAAACACCCGCTGCTGACATTGTCAATTTTTGTTATGTGGGGCTATCCTTGTTATTGTCTAAATTTTTGGGGTAATAAATATTAAACTAATGAAAATGGTGTTTCTTCTCATTCATTATTATTAATATCAAAGGGAACTTTTACTTATTTCATTAAAATTCAGACCAAATAGGAAAAGCACTCATGTAAATAACAATATCCCTAACTTATTGTGAGTAGTGTATAATGTGCGATTTTTTGGCTGTATGTACTCATAATCTGTTTGCACCCACAGAACAGGTCAGTTGGTGGACCACATAATGGGCAATTTACCTCTCATAAACAGCTAAGTGGAGAGGACGTTTCCCCTGTCATGTTGCTAGGTCAGAATAGAAATCTGTCAATGAATATCACTGGGTCATCTGTTTGAGGGCCGGTCCAGAAGATGGCTCAGGGAGAGCTCTCAACTATCCTCTTAGGATAGTTGAAGCACTTTCCTATAGGTTGATACTCATTATCATTTAGGGGTTGCATTTATATTGTTTGAAACCATATATATTATGTTTTACTGACAATATACTCATACTATTGTTTGTGTTACAATGATAAGATGATTGTACTCATGATGTTGAAGTTTGAAGTGTTGGTCCTTTTTTGAGGGACCAAAAGGGGGACTGTAGTGGCATATAAAAACTGGGTCATGATCATGCATATCAATAGATTTGAGAATACCCCCTGCAATTCCAACTGTGTTCTAATAATGAGTTTTGAGCCTGAAAAAATAAATGAATAAGCAACAGGTGTAGCCACAGCTCACCCAAGGCCACAGATAGGGGCCTGGATGAGACATTTTGTAGGCTTTAACCAGGCCTGGATCAAGAGGGCTGGGGCCCCTGGGCACAATTCTTGGATGGCCCCCCGCATAAAAACATGCACACACACCAGTGTTTCCCCTATATGCATTCTGCGGCAGTGTCCTGTTGCCGGATTGTAGAGTAAGCAGATTGTATTAGTAAACTGGAGACAGTAGCCGTTTTTAGACAGAGCACCAAGCCGCCAATTTGCCCGTCCTTTTGGCGGCTCAGTCCGCGGTTTTAGACAGAGGGCGGCAAATTGGGGGTCTGTTTTGGTCCGCCGATTTTCCGCCTCCCTTGCTATCTAAAAACGAGGCAATGTGCCGGCCTCTGCGTTAGGTGGGCGGAGGTGTCAATGACCTGCACTGTTGTGTGACCCACAGCCGGGGAGTTTTAAAACCAAGAAACAGCTGATCACAACAGTCAGTCCATCACTTCATCCACGGACATTAAGATGAGCAACTGGACAGCCGCTGAGATCCAGGAAATGCTAGCGTCTCCTCGGTCTCTGTAGCTGTTTGGTTGTGTTAGCTTGTTGTTGTGTCGGCAGGCTAAGGACGGTCGCAACTTTCAAATTAAAAGCCCCCCGCTAAGAACCCACTTCTAAACTCCAATGGGGTGCAATGTAAAGCTCTTATTTTGAAGACAAATTCTATGTCACTGTTCACAGCCCAACTTCGAGCTTCATGTCACGTCACATGTTTACGCCTAGAGGCGGCTTTTGAAAAAGGAGGAATACATGCCGGCACATTGCCGTCCTTACCTGGGAGCAAATGTGCCGCCTTTTCTATCTAAAAAGAGCTAGTGTTTCCCCTAGATTTTTTTGTAGCAGCGGTGCTCTGAGTCGGTAACCTAGCAACACTAGGGGGGTCCGGGGGCATGCCCCCTGTAACAAAATTTTGAAAAATAACCCTTCAAATGGTGACTACTGGTGAGAATTTTGAAAAAAATTAATTTACAGAATCAGAATCTAAGACATGAGACAAAATAGTGTAGAACTTAACATTGCTGCTTGAAAATATGTTAACCTCTTGAGCATTGAGCATTGTTTTATGCAAACAGAATCTGTTTGAGAAGTCAGTGGGCCACATGACATGGAAGCTGTTGACAAAAAAATTATAATTTCTGCATATTATATTCATATTAAATAGAGGAAGCACTTAAGTACAATAAACAAGAGGTGGATTTCATCGTTCGTTGTCGAGATTCAGTTCCCGTCGGTCAGTTCGGCGGGATGACTCGTTCATGTAGTTTGTTCGTTCGTTCGTTCAGTCGCACTTCCGGATACAATGTCGTTCAGCGGGGATTCACGTAACAAACAGTTCTCAGCTCCTTGTTCTCAAACGATCGCGCTATGGGTCAACATAACATTGTAGTTCATGACCAATACATAGCTGCAACTTCATGATTATGTGTACTTTTAGACAACACGACAGTTAGCAGGTAACAGCTAAAGCTGGCTAGCCAAGAACGAGTGACTGACTGAACGAGAACGATAGGAGAGAAATCAGTGAATGAAAGAGAACAAGAGCTCCTCGTTCTCAAACGATCATGCTAACGGTCAACATCACACTGCAGTTCATGGCAAATACATAGCTGCAACTTCATGATTATGTGTATTTTTAGACAACACGACAGTTAGCAGGTAACAGCTAAAGCCGGCTAGCCAAGAATGAGTGACTGAGTGAGAGCTGCGAACGAAATTAAATGTTTTTTTTTCATGGAAACGGTTGCTATGCATTCCTGTTTCTCATTGGCTAAAATTCGACGACTGTCCTAGACCCAGCATACGATTGGCTGGCTATCAGTCCTCCTCACCACTCTGATAACTAAACAGTGAACAACGCAGCGACTGGTCTGTGAGAACGAACGTACGAACGAGAGAGAAGTGAAACGGGGAATGAGGTCAATTCGTTCGCGTTAAAGAGTCGTTTGTTCGAACTGATTCGTTCGCGAACGAGCCATCACTACAATAAACACAGGTGTGTCTCATTTCTCCAGTTTACTAATACAATCTGCTGCTGGTTTGGAGTCACTGTGTCACATGACATGGAAGATATTGAAAAAACTGCAATTATTTTGTATTAATATATTTCTGCTGAGTAATTTAATGACGGTTATGGAGCCAGAACGGTGACTTTAAAATTTGGCATCCAAAAAAAAAATTGGCATTGAAAACAAAACCAGTACTGAAAAAAGAAACATTGTCATTGTAACACTTGTATTGAAAACAGTTGTATTGGCATTGAAACAAGTATTGGCACTGAAAAAAGAAAGTAATTCAAATAATTCAAATCCGAAAATCTTATCATTTTATTTTATTGGGATTTTTTGGTATTTTTCAATGACAATCTTCAGATTTTTTCTTCATGTCACTTTTTTTTCAGTGACAGATTTTTTTTACAATGCCAGTTTTTTTTCTGTGTCACTGATTTTCAGTTTCAACTTTCTGTCACTGTTTTGGCGTCGAGAGGGAGGGGCCTGAGGGGAGGGGCAAGTAGAGTGTGGTTTGCATATCATTTGAAAAGGTAATGGCAGCAGCCTGCGGGAAGGCGGGGCTGGACGGCCCGGCCATAATACACCATTTAGGGCCCGTGTGCCGGTGCGGTGGCACAGAGCTCGGAGAGCAGACCAGAGCGCTGCTGTCGGCGCTGCAGCCCCGGCTCGGAGCAACAGGCTGTTCTACTGTTATGCTAACTGTGGCTAATGCTCCTTGCTCGGCACTTCGGTACTACTACTACCACACTCCATACGCATATAGGAGAGGGGCTCGGGAGCTCCGGGACAGAACCAGATACACAGAGACTTGGACACATCAGGAGAGAGCTTGAAGAAAAGTCTGCGAGGTAGTTGGGTTCTGTGTTGCCCAGAGACGGCCGGCTACAACGGTATTATGGCTGGACCGTCCAGCCCCGCCTTCCCGCAGGCTGCTGCCATCACCTTCTCAAATGATATGCAAACCACGCTCTACTTGCCCCTCCCCTCAGGCCCCTCCCTCTCGACGCCAAAACAGTGACAGAAGTTGAAACTGAAAATCAGTGACACTGAAAAAAAACTGACATTGTAAAAAAAATCTGTCACTGAAAAAAAAGTGACATAAAGAAAAAATCTGAAGATTGTCATTGAAAAATACAAAAAAATCCCAATAAAATAAAATGATAAGATTTTCGGATTTGAATTATTTGAATTACTTTCTTTTTTCAGTGCCAATACTTGTTTCAATGCCAATACAACTGTTTTCAATACAAATGTTTCAATGACAATGTTTCTTTTTTCAGTACTGGTTTTATTTTCAATGCCAATTTTTTTTTTGGATGCCAAATTTTAAAGTCACCGTTCTGGCTCCATATTATCAGTTGTCAGTGATTCAGCGTGAGGCTCTGGGAGCTGACCGTCCTCCTGCTGCTCAGACTGGGTGAACCTCAGTAAAGTCGCGTCGGCTGGAGTGAATATCCGCCGAATACCCAACCTAAAACTAACTTCATCCCGGTTCGATGAGTCGCCTGTTGCAGCCTTTGTATAGGATGACGGATGGGTTGCCGACATCTCCACAGGCGCTCGTTGAGCCCCAGGTGCACGTGGGGCCCTGGGCCTGTGCCCATGAAGCCCATTGGGTAATCCAGCCTTGGCTTTAACGAATACATTCAAAAATGAGAATAGTAGATGACAGGTCTCGCGTGGTCATGACCAAGAGGGTGTGGTCCAAGAGGGCTTGGGCCACCTTGACCACAGGTATAAAAGGCGGCGATTCGGCGAGATTTCTCAGTTGCCCCGGGGTACCTCATGGATGTATGTTTTCTTCTCTTGGAATAAACACCTTTTTGGACTGAAGACCTGCTGCTTCGCCTCTGATTTGGACTTTAACTTTGAGCGAATTTCAAGGATCAGATAGTGAAATAATTGGACGGATAAGGAAGGTAGTCTCCCACTACAACATCTGCACATAAAACAATGTTTTCTGGTCCAATTAAAAAAAAAAACCCAGACAATTTGGCCCTCTACTTAGCAACCTGGACATAATTTGGCCCTCAGTGAGAACTAATTGGGGAACCCTGACATAGAGGGAAAACAGGGTGGGAACATGGACGAACTTACAAAGACATAAGGGAGGACACAGACCAAATACACACAGTGCTGATTGACAAACAAGACACAGGTGAACACAGAAGAAAGTAGGGAAATCACACAATTGGAGGAACTGAAAAGCAATACATGACGCATGAGGTCACAATTTCAAAATAAAACAGGAAAAACCAGGATTATGACACATTGAATTTACACAGAAAGCTGGCGTTCCGGCTCCTACAGAGGCATGACGTTACACGTCATGATGATGACCTCTCTGTGTTTTCCAGAGGTCTAAACCCGCAGACAGTTTATAATCATATGGATGCTGTTATAATGTGTTGTGATTGAGATCCTGACCACCAAACATCCTGGAAACTGACAAAGTTATGTTTTTTGCGCCAAATTACATAATTACATAATCACCATCAGTAAACTGGACGCTGTCTGACTCATTCACTCGCGGGGAGAGAGACTGTTTTCCAGGGGAAAGTTCAATGAAATCTTGGTCTGGAGGGCTGACTGTTGTGGTAATTTATTTTCATCACAATCATTCAGTGAGTTAAAGTTTTTTGTTGGTGACAGACACTGTTTTTTGGGCAGATACTAGGAAGAGTCGGTAGGACAGGCGGGAGGACAGACACTTCTCATTGTATATCTGCAGTATTTTTGTCCTATAAGTTGCCAAAGACATTTACAGTTACTACGTTACTTTTGTTTGGTCCTGTAACATTACTTTGTGGTACATTTATCTTTATCTAGTTGAATGAAGGACCTCTGTAGTAATCAGGGCCCATATTCACAAAGAATCTTAAGGCTAAAAGTAGCTCCTAACAGGCGAATTTAGGAGCAACTCCTAAAAATAATGGGCGTGTCAGTCGTAACTTTAGGACTCCTAATTTTTGAAAATAAGAGTTATTCACAAAACATTTTAAGCCTAAAAGTAGCACCTAAGTCTGGGAGACCTTAGAAGTAGTCCAGAGGACTCCTAACTCGCTAAGACCTGGTCACAGCCAAATGTTTTGGAGACGCTAAATGACAGGGAATTATTAAAACTATGTCGGATTGACCGTGAAGGAACTGAAGCTGTGGTTGAGTTGGTGAGGGACGCAATAACATTCCCAACCAACCGAAACAATCCAATAATGCCAGAGTTAAAATACACACCTATATTTGGCTACGGGGAAAATGCAGCTCTTCGCACGGGACTAGTATTACCTGGGGACCTCAAGTGATTTAGAATTTATCCCACCACGTCTGTGTTTCGTGCAGCGCATTCGCACAGGATAAGCGAAGTCTGTGTTTTACTGACATTATCCCCGGGTCGATCGCACCGAAGCCCTCGCTGGAGCAGCAAAACTGTTATATATGGATATTTTTAATATAATAACTGGTGAGCCTGTTGAAAGATGGAAAAATGTTCCTTACCGCATGCTGCCATGCATGTAATCCATCTAATCATCTTTCGAAATTTCGCTCTTCTGATGAGCCTCCTGAATTTGCACCCAAAATGATGTCAAAACTTTCATTTATAATTCCCAACGCAGCCTCCATAATTCTCGACCGGGAAAAAGGCAGAAAAAAGGTGGAAAACACAAAAAACCTTAAGAAAAACAAAAAACGATCCCAAATCACAGAGATGCCGATTCGCACGGGACTGATATTATCACATGACCTCTGTGTTTGGTGAAATATGATAGGTAATTTGCGGTGGAATTTTTACTTTACAAATTATGGACATGGCAGATTCACACGGGATTAAGATCACAGACGACCTCCGCAATTATTACAAATTACTGGAGGTCCCCAGGTTATACTAGTCCTGTGTGAATAGGGCTTTTGTCAATCGGAAAAAGTTGCATTCCATCAATACACAAATTGTCTTTGACGCATGTTACAATATACTGGACATTGTTGCGAAATGGCCCGGATCAACACACGATTCCCGAATTTTAATAAAGGGTGGTTTGACGCAGCTTTTCGAGCAAATGCCATTTTTATTGGCAATTCACGTTTTTCATCGGAATCTTCTCATTTGTAGTTTTTGTCCGAGGCGTTTTTGTTGTGGGGGGGCACTTAATTCTCATCATAAACACATTTCTTTATCCAATATCTTTCCATAGGCTTTGTCATGGGCTTGCAGGCAACTTCCTTATTTTCACTTCATGCATTGCGTAGCCTAAATGACTTTTCAATGGGCTGCCCTGTCACTCAACAGCCAATCACCGTTGTCACCGCTTCTAAGCGCGTCCTTATAAAATGACGTCATCCATAGCAACAGAGAGTTACTTCTAGTTTAGGAGTTCACTGTTTTCATAACTAAAAGTAGGTCTCAGCGGCTTTGTGAATTACTTTTAAGAAACGACTCCTACATAAAAACTTTTAGTCCGATTTAGAAGTACTCCTAACGTTAAGATAAAAGTCTTTGTGAATACGGGCCCTGTTCCATTAGCTACAAAAGAGGAACTACATCCAAACCCATACAGAGTGGGATAAAATTAAAAGAGACCCACTGGCATCAAACAATGTTTTATCATGACAATGGATAAAACGTCCACCAACCGAGAATCATGTCTTGCATATAATACGATGGTATTGGTTGACATGACAGGAAATACCTTCAATGTAAAAGTAAAATAGGAGCTGGAACTGAATTTGATAATTGAAGACAGACCTGGGAGGATATGTGTGTGAATAGTCACAAGGGCATCAACAGTAATCTATGGAAGGAATTTGATTTGGAAGACAAAAATGTAATTTGTCAGGGCTCCACTTTGAAAATTGAGTACCTCCACTTTGTTGGAAGAATTATGGGATGAGGGGTGATCATTCACATGTCTTCTGGAACCGTCCAGTATTACAGGGATGTTGAAGGAATTTAAAAGAAGAGACTGAAAAGATAAAGAACATTGCCATTCCAATGGATCCTATGTTTTTGTGCTGGTCGTACCTCCAGCCTGTTAGGAGCTACTTTTAGCCTTAAGATTCTTTGTGAATACGAGCCCAGTTATGTTGTATCTACAGACTTAAGCATGTAGCCAGATGCTCTTGAAAAAGGTAAATACAATGAGAAGCCCTTTCTAGAGGGGATCGTCGACAGTGTTTGATGTTCAGTTCGGTAGATAGAGCGTCTTACTGATGGCTGTGATATCCCGAAATTATCCGCGTTGCAGAGCTGCATTTACCCCGTAGCCAAATATAGGAGTGTTGCCAAACATTTTAACTCCGGCGTTATTGGATTGTTCCGGTTGGTGGGGACGTTATTGCGTCACTCACCAACTCAACCACAACTTCAACCCCTTCGCGGTCCATCCAATATCGTTTTAATAATCCACCGTCATCTAGCGTCTCCAAAACATTCGTTAGTGTTACTAACACTGAAATTTAAATAAAGTTCAAAAAAAGAAAAAAAGTGGTATTTTAGATGTTTAGATGTTTTTGTGAATGTTGTAAACTTTGTAATAAATTACAAAACATGAAAGGCTGTTTGTGTTGACAATAACTGAAATGAAACATTCAAACCTGCTGGAAAGGCTTTTGTGCCAGCTTTACTCAAAGGTAGGTTACTGTCAAGTCTTTTAATGTTTTGTGCAGATTCCCCGCTTGAAAGGGACCTGATTTTCCTCCTTTTATTTAGGCAGTTCCATTTTTAATTTCTTCAGCCATTTCCTTAAAAGGTATTTGGATTGTGTAGGTCTTTTAGCAATTTAGTTTCTTAGCAGGTGAAAAACCAGCTGCCAATCGGGTGCTGTAGACCATCAGTCCTGCATGCCTTTAGTGGCAATCGCGGCAATTTTTAAGACAGTGTCCACTTACTACTGCTCAAGTTTTTAGCCGCAAGCCATTTTCTGTTGTTCCTTGCTTCCGATGCTGTGTGCCCTCTTTAAAGCCCCGGGTGGAACTCGGCAGGTGCATCGGTTCAGCCCACTTTCAGTCTTGTGCGCTTTTTTGATTTCTTGTGATTTTAGTGTCAGTCCATTCATTCCAGTTTGACTTGACACCTCCCACTCGACCTTCCAATGGAACCACTTGGAGTCAAACTTTGACTTCTAGGTTTGAACTTGGTCTCCTGATGCATTGCTGTACTGATTTGCCATTTGGTCTTCTACTGGAAGTAAGACAACCAGCTGCCTAACATCTCTGTGAACAATTGTGGCTTGGATCCTCTCCTTAACCTGGGTGGAATGCCTCACCTTTCCTTTCAAAACTTTTGTCATAGGAATGGAGTAGCTTGGAAAGATCCGTACATTAACGTCTCTCACGACGCCTTTGTGGTCTGGATTGGTACTGACCACTCTGCCCAGCTTGAATTGCCCTCTCAGTGCATTTTGGTCACTTAACCTCACAATGTCTCCAACAGTGACATTTCGCTGAGTGGTGTGCCACTTCCTCCTTATAAACAAGTTAGGACCAGAAAGTTGGCTCCAGCTCTTCCAAAACTTGTTCACTTCTGACTGCATTGCTCTAAGCCTTTTGTAAGGGTAGCTGGAAAAGTCAAAAGTCTTAATGTCTCCGCACTGAGATGCTCGGCCAAGCAGAGGAGTATTTGGTGTAATGTACTGAATACAGTCATCCCAGCTTTGTATCCTGGCGTCGATTGGACGTTCATTTGACAGGTTGGCTGCAATGTAAAGAGCTGAACTCACCATAACTGAGTAAAGATTCTTTTCCAAGACTTTGAAGCGCTTTCTTTACAACACGCACAGCAGCTTCTGCAGCACCATTGCTGTGTGGAGAATCAGCAGGATGGATTTTCCACGTCCACTCTGTTCCATTTTTTGCTGCGTTCTCCTCGAGGGCTGCTTGGTCCAGGTTGTCCAAAAACGTATATAGTTCCACCAAAACTGGTTTTGCGCCACTAAAATTGGTGCCTGGATCCGACCGGATCTTCCTGGGGTGCCCACGGTGCCCCCAACCCTTCACTAGATAAGGTGTTGACCAACTCTGTATGGATAGCTCTGCTGGCCATACAGCAGAAGACAACTCCCCAGACTTTGAGGTTTACCCTATTTTTGACGTCATCGTTTACATGGTAGGGTCCAAAGAGGTCTACTGTTGTGAATTCAAAAGGAGCAGCAGGTTCAGTTCTTTCAGGCGGCAGATCACTCATTATTTGTTGACATTTCTTTGCTTTTGCTTTCTTGCAGATTACGCAGTGATCAACAACTCTTTGAGCGATTCTCCTTCCTTTTATGACCCAAGCCTTCCTTCTCATTTTAAGCAAGGTCCCAGCTACTCCATCATGACTCTCCTTGTGAGCCTCCCGAGCTAGCAGCATGGACACCCAGGCATCAAGGGGCAAGATGGGAACAGCTAGTTTATCCTCTTCAAAGCTCTGCACTCTGCCACCACAGACCATCAGCCCAGAATCTTGGTCTTTAAAGGCTACCAGTCGGGCTGTTGTGGTGCTTGGGAAGGTTCGCCCAATTGCGCAGCACAAAAATGTCTCTTAGAGCGTTTTCTCGTTCTCTCGCTGTTATGACTCCTTTCAAAGAGATCGCCTCCCACTTTGGATTGCTTAGGGCTTTGTTCTTTCCAAGAAACCTCTTCGCTGCTCTCCAAATCCATGCGACTGTCTTGATCCAACAGTCTCACTCCCGATGCGTCATAAACTGACGCTTGGTCAGCGCCCTTTCGCATTGTGCACTGACGCCCAAGGTGCCCCTCAGCGCCTTATTTCAACGCAGGGGGATCTCAATTGATTCCAATACAATCCCCTCCGCGGCAATATGTGACGCTCAGAGCAAGTGATCACCGCGGCGTCTAAAGATGCCTTGAGCGTCAGTCCCATTGGATAACTGTCACTCCGACACCCGGAAGTAGGTTTTTCAATGATATTCGCCGTATTTTTCCAGCACAGAAAACAACCAGTGTGTTTTTGTTAATTGCATAACATGAATGGGTTAATTCTCTGAGAATCAATATTGCTGTTTTCCCCGTCGACTCTGAGAAACACGGAGTTTTATTGTCGGCTTCGGACAACTAAATGCACTACACTATTGCACTACACTACCCACAATTCTTCAAAATATGGGAAAACCGTTTTAGTAGACACTCTACTAATTTTTGTATTTTCTCCTGTTGTTGTTTCTCTTGTGTGATCCAACATATAGCATTTATACTCACTAATAATATAGTGTAATTTCATAAATAAAGATTTTTACGGTAAGTCACACTTTTATGACGTAATCACATGCGACGATCCTGGTGTTTGTTTTGTTTGAAATAAAGTTTATTGAAGAAAAAAAAGCATTTGTGGTTTTCCTTTATGGTGGTAAGTGAAAAGATTACGAGGGAACAGAGTGAATTTAATCCAAATAAATTTCAATCCACAAAAAAGATTGAACCCGCCTATTGTGTGTTCTACATTTAGATACGCTGGATGAGCTGTAGCTTAATCAAAGTGGATTGTTTCAGACATAATTGAAATAAGACAAATGTAAAGTCGGCTAACTTTAGCCACTGGTTGCTAACATTATTGAAGAGTCAAAAGTCTGTAGCTAGTGAAGTTCCTTTTTGTGCGATTTTATGGATGGATATAAACTTTGTATGGCAGCTGTATAACATAAAGAATATTTTAAATGATGTACCGTAAAATACCAAATAATAGCCGGGCGTTTATTTGTTTCAGTCACTGAACAGACCAGGCATTTATTTGGGACAGGCTTTTAATTCCTTCCTCTCAAAAATCCAGGATGAAAATGTCACAAACTTCTCCAGCTTCTCTGAATTCCCAAATCTGGACTAGATTAATCTACAGGCCCCGAAGATTCATTCAGACACAGTTTCTGATCTGTGAAAGCTTTATTCTATTTGTGAAAATGCAATAAAGGCAGATTTCACTGTTTTCTCAGCATATAGACCACATAGACCTGGTCCTGATCAAAAACCACTGTACCCAGACTTCTCAAATCTGGACTAGATTATCCTACAGAGGCTAAACATTCATTACAACACAGTTTCTGATCTGTGAAACCTTTATTCTATTTGTGAAAATGCAATAAAGGCAGATTTCACTGTTTTCTCAGCATATAGCCTAGACCACATTAGACCTGGTCCAGGTCAAAAACCACTATGCTTAGACTTCTCAAATCTGGATTAGATTATCCTACAAAGGCTTAAAATTCATTAAAACACACTTTACAGTCCTTATCAAGAACATTCATCGTGTAGGCATTTAACTCATTGTCATTTGTTATTTGTGTTTAAATGCTGTAGGAGACACTACTTTGATAAAAGGGATAATTAATTACTGGTAATTAATTATACTTTTAGACGGGGCACCACCTCCGATGATTCTCCGTGCGACTAGCTCGGAGGGAACTAGCCAGAATATTAACTGTCCAAGTTTGGCTTGAACACAAAAGATCAGTCTCGAATTGATCTGTTGAATTTCAATTTGCTCCTATTCTGAAGTCATGAATTCTTTCCACGATACCATCGATTTCCCACTTCAAATTAAGAGAGCACAGACAACGACATACGGTTAAATATGTTTATTTACTAAATAAAAGCAGAATAAAGGATGTGAAGTAATAATTCAAATGGGTGACAACATTAACAGAAATTGTGGAATTATGAAATAAAATGAGGACAGGATGGATTTTAAACAATGGTGGATTTTAGTGTAAGTGACTGATAATCTACCACTACGGAATTAATGTTTATTCTATCGAGGCGATATGGCGAGGGCTTTGAATTTGTGATATATGTCTATATATATTTGAAGCTTCCACAAACACCAACTCTGATCTCATTCGAGTGTGACTCTTGTCGTGTGAAATGTATTGCCTACTTGGTTGAAGAAGAGCGGGGTCCCGGACTCCGGAATGTCTGGAGCAGCTTCGTCTCTGTGCAGGGAGGCAGCGGTGGTTTCAGAGCCGCTGGAGAGCGATGCCGTCCCGGTTCTCCTGAGGACAGCTCCTGGCCCAGCAGTGTTCTTGCTTGAGAGCGCTGGATGCGGCCAGAGACGATCGGGTGCTATTTCTTCTTTAGGCTGTGGATTTCTTCACGGCTTCTTGAGCAGTTAACTGCACCGACTTTATAATAATCACGAGTTCTGGTCAGAGTCTCTTTCTTGAGCTGGTTATTACGGAGCTCCGAACATATATCGATTAGGTTTCTTGTATAAAAATAACGTGGAATGAAACGCCGGCCGAACGATCTGTCTTAGTTACCAAATACAAGAACAAAAATAGCTTCTTCTAGCTTACTGAGTTGCAATACTTGACGATATAAAGAAATATAAAAAGAGGATTATTCTCGTTCTTGCTTCGGTTTCAAAATGGAGTTATTTTCAAAATAACGACGCGTTGTTTGGGTTAGGCTCTTGAAGCAGTTCAAATGTCCGGAGAAAAAGTCCGGAGCCGCAAACAAAGCAAAGTACGGAGATTAGTTTTGAAAAATATAAGTTACACGCCTGGCAGAAAAGATTAAGCAGGCACGGGTTACTAAAAAAAGGAGAAGAGAAGAGAGCGAGCGACGTGGGGTTCGCTTCTTTTAATGTTTTGCTGAAGGCGGAACTGAGGGCGTACTGGCGCGTCACTTCCTCCGGTGACGTCACAGGTCATATTACGAACTTATAACATATTAAACCAGATTAATGGTTTAAAAGTATTTAAGATCGCGATTGTCTTACTCATCGAAATCCACCATTTACACCAACATTTTTTATATGAAAACAAAACAAAGAAGAACATGACAGAAATTGTCTAATAGGAAAAAGGGAAGTTATTGGTTATAACAAGTCACACACACAAGTACATACGTTTTTAGCAGCACTGATGGCTTAAAAACATTTCGAAAAGGGTTAGCTTAATTTTTGATACAGGAATATATGTTGGAGATAGGTGATCAGCATAAATATAAGCACAAATATAAAGTCCGTCTGTTCCAGAAACTCTCCTCTTAACTATACCCGGACTTACCACTAGGTGGAGCTGTGGCTCCATCACACTTTCAAAGATTAAATCTGAAATCACTAACTATAGTTTCCTTGAACTCAGAAAACAGGGGAAAAAAGTATGTTTGGGTTCTCATCAAGCTGATTAAGAATATTTTGTCCTGCAAAGGATGAGATTACATTTTAGTACTTTTTAGCATTAAGACAGAAATTAAGGCTCTTCCTTTCTCCTGCTGGGAATGTAGAGACACTCTGGCTGGGTTGGGTGTCGTAATTCACACGTGTGGCACTTTGATGGCTCATGCCAGATGTGGAGGATATCTGTTGATGACAAGCCTGGTATAACAGATTGGGATCTTGCTTTTCCCAGTGACCACTGAGCACTGAATTATAAACAGTCCCTCAAAGAGGAAAAAGTTCAGAGGTTAAAGGAGACCTTTCTGAGTCTCGGATTGCCAGAGTTTGTTAACATAGAGCCTATATAAGTCAGCGAAGTGGAGAACTTAAGGTGACAAATGGTCGTCTTCCCCCTTTCCGTGATAACGCTTGGTGTCTGGTGGACCCCCCCCCCCCCGTGAACTCAGGAGACAGTTTCTTCTCGCTGGCAATATTTATTGCTCAACACATGTTGTCTCTTCAGCATCAGAGTGCGAATGGAGAGAGGGGAAGGGAGAGAGTCAGGCCATTAGGGTGTCAGAGAAAATGGGTCAAAGGAAATCTGTGTGGACCTGAAGATCGCGTCTCCTGTGATATAAAGATGTTTAAAAAGGACGTGTTCCTACAAGGCCACAATAACCCTGCAAAGCCAGTTGCAGAACTTGGAGGCAATGAAAACGGAAATGGACATCACAGACAATCAACTGGAGAGCTGGATCATTGATATCAATGAGTGGGCGGAAGGTAGAATATACTGTTTTATACTGTTTGATATGCTGCTTGATGTATCACTTCTGCTTCTTCTTGTAGAATTATGAAAGTAAAGAAAAATATTTGTTGCTGGTCTACTTTTGTATTGTCATTGACACAAGCTTCTTTTAGTATCTCTATCACTTTGAATTTCTTGTCATGCTTTGAATTTAGCTTGTAGTAATTGCAGGCCTTGAACCTGTGTTTCAGGTGTACTAAACTGACTAAGTTTGGCTGCAATTCAAAAGAGGCTCATTGTAATCGTAGTCAAAGAGCACATACTGTTATTGCTGATGACTTGTGGAAAAGATTATCCCCATGGGGACAACAAAGAACCTAACTAACCTAACTATACTCAACCTTAGCTACAAGTGTAGTCTCTCAGTTACAGAGAAATATGAAAAGATTGTTGAGGCTCACTTGCCCATACACCAGAAATAATATTTCTCATGGAACCAAGAAGCATATTTCTTATCTCTTCATTTCTTCTTCTCAACAACAGCATCCCCAAATGATGCTGATGTTGCCGCTGTGGCCAGCCGAATCGAGGAGCTGGTGGCAACTGTTAAGAGGAGGTCCCAGCGTCTTTATAAAGACAATGATGGATGCAAAGGACGTGCTCGGATCCGCTGGAAGATCAGGGAGGAAAAAAAATCCTAAATTCTGCAGTGGAAAAATATAACACCATGGTCCCTAATGCAGAAAACCGGACCTTGGACACCATTCTGTCTGACGACATTGTTTGGCCATGGCAGCTTCCACAGGGTGGTATGTACACAATTCTGTTGACTATGTGAAATAATCACATAGTGGCACAAAATCTGTCATGCCTCGATGTAACCCCAGAAAATGTTTAAATACTAATCCTAAATACAACTGACTTTTGTTTCATCTTTGTATTCCAGACTCTGTAGATCTAAGGACAAAGAGAAAGGCGTTTGACCTGGTGATGGCAGTAAGGAGACTTGAGGAGGAGAAGAGGATTCTTGTTGCAGAGATGCACAAGCATTGGAAGTGTCTTTGCACCCGTGCAGACACCCAGAAACTGATGTCATCTCAGCTCGCTAAAATGACATCAGGCATGTATTTAAGTTATTTAAGTTATACTTGGCATACATTACAATATATCGGAAAGTTTCTAAACTAATACATATATAAAAATAATTCCACTTTTTTTTCCCAGTTTTTTTAAATTTGCATCAGTCCTGGTCATGAAAACTAAAATTTCATTTAAATTCTGAATTTTAACCATTTAAATGCCTATAAGATAACATAATGCTGATGATTTATAAGGGAGAATAGCATTAAATCACCATGTTTTTGCAAAATAATACATGCTACCTGTATTATTCTTTAACAATCATTGCAGCTTAATGTGTGTCAATAATAAGCAGTATCAATGATTTTTATGCTTCATTAGTTTTTTGTGCAGTAACAGAAAAACATAAAAACTCCCTCTCAGCTTGTTCGTGGCCAAAAGTGTCCACCTACTGTTTACATTTCTAAAATGCTATAAAACTAATACATATATGAAAATAATTCCACTTTTTTTCCCAGTTTTTTAAATTTGCATCAGTCCTGGTCATGAAAACTAAAATTTCATTTAAATTCTGAATTTTAACCCTTTAAATGCCTATAAGATAACATAATGCTGATGATTTATGAGGGAGAATAGCATTAAATCACCATGTTGTTGCAAAATAATACATGCTACCTGAATTATTCTTTAACCATCATTTCAGCTTAATGTGTGTCAATAATAAGCAGTATCAATGATTTATATGCTTCATTAGTTTTTTGTGCAGTGGCAGAAAAAACATAAAAACTCCCTCTTAGCTTATGCATGGCCAAAAGTGTCCACCTCCTGTTTGCTTACAAAATGCTATATACAAACACTATATACTGAAAATATTTGCTACTTTTTTCAAATTTGACATCAGTCCTGATCATGAAATCCAAAATTTTAATCAATTCCAGAATTAACCGGGTCGTTTTCCCATGTAAATCTCCATGCTCCAGGCATAGGAGGTTGCCACATCACAGGTGAACCAGATTTTAATGCCATAATGTGCAGGCTTGTTGGGAATATATTGTAGATGTCAGTGGTGTGCATGGGGGGGTGGGCAGTGGCCTAATTGTTGGAAAATGCACACTAAAGTGCCCTCTTGGGTGCCAAAATGCTTGCTAAAGTGCCCTCTTGGGAGCCAAAATGCGCGCTGAAGCACCATCTTGGGAGCCAAAACGCGCGCTGAAGCGCCCTCTTGGGAGCCAAAAAGTGCGTTAAAGTGCCCTCTTGATTGGCAAAACACAACAAACTGCCCCCTTGGCTGGTTAAAACATGATAAACTGCCCTCTTGGGTGACAAAATCAGGCACTAAAGTGCCCTCGGAGCCAAAACGCGCGCTACTGTGCCCTCTTCAGTCGCAAGAACGTGCTTTATGTGCCCTTTTTTTGCCTTTCGCCCCTGCCTTTCAAAAGGTCTGTGCACGCCACTGGTCGAAGTCCACAATGACCTATGAATGCAACATGCTGCTCGTCAACACACACACATCAACCCCTGGATTAAATAAGAGGGGGAGGCAAGCAACCCACTTTTCCCACAGGATGCGAAATGCAGCGAGTTTATCATTCCTGAAGCGTCCTAGGTGGGAGAGCCTGTCAACAAAGCAGATGTTAGCGCTGATCTGAGTGAAGCTGTAGAGGGGCATCGTGGCACAAAACGTGGCCCGTCCTGTCTTGGCATCCCACATGCCACGTGTTGCTTCATGTCTTGAGCGGTAGCCGCCAGCCAGAGTCAGAATCCCAATGTAGACTCTCATCTCCACTTCATCCACATTCTTCCAATCCTCACTCCTTCGCCTTCCATGCAGGTTTGTGTTGGTGCACAGCAGCTGAATGATCTCCTCTGTAATAAAATGGTCAAAGGCAGACCTCAGGTTGCTGATATGGGCAACTGCATACAGGGTGGGCCCTGGGCTGAAACCATTGGATACTGGATTGTGGTGCAGGGTCTCTTCAGCAGTGGGAAACCACATTATTTTCCCATGACGAGACATCCACTCACCCGCCAGCTCCTCTGTCTCTGCCATCAGCTGATCGGCCTCCATTGCTGTGTCTGTACCGTCCTCTTCCCCTGAGGAAGAGGAACCAGGCACTGGCTGGAAGTTGTCATTAGTGGTGTTGCTGTCATCCTCTGAGGAAGGTGTCCCATCATCTTCAGGAGAGGATGTGTCCTCATCTTGGGTAGAAGATTTCTCCTCCTCAACCGCAGAGGATTTCTCTCCATCTTTACTCTCTGAGCCAATCACATACTCAAGTGCTTCAGTCAGGGCATATGACCTTCTCGCCATCTTGCCAGATAAAGAAGGATCTGGGAGCTAATAGGCTCACTTATAGCATTAGTACTGACTGCACCTGCAAAAACTCCAGGACAGATTTATAAACAGTGTCAGACTTTGTTTTTGTTTCCCCAGAAGCCAGAGGTCAAGATGACCTGTGATCCTTTTTTTGGAGAGCAGCTATTTGAGAATGTAAAGGCTATTGTGTAGTTGTGTGTGGCATTTTTCTATGAAAAGATCAAAGTTACAGGTGTTTTCAACCTGTGCATCACAGCCAGGTTTGCACTGGAAACTCAAAGCTCGATAACCTGTACCAAGAGTAATTCACCAAAACTTGTATGGTCTGATACACTGTAATTTATGTCACTTTATCTTGCTAATACTACATTTTTTTTTTCATGCACAAACACACATCATTACCTGACATCCTTAGGATCACACCTATGTCAAAATTGTGTCATTCATTTGCTCCATTGGAGTGCAGGAAGCCATCATACGCCCCTAGTGGAAACTAAGAATATTAACTGAAATTGCTCCCTTGCCCAAAAATGGACAAATGACACAATCTGGTACAAAACATTAAAAACTAAAATTTTCAAGTGTTGAGTTTAGAATGAAAGCCATTTTACCTAAATTATATGATTTTATACTGTAAATCACAAGGAATTAAAAAATGTGGTTTTTATTTCAATTGGCCAAAAGTGTCCACGATAGAGCCATAAGGTACAATTGTAGATACACAGTATAATATTGACATATTTAAAGAGCAGGTTTTGAAAATTGAAAGATCAGCCAAAAATCCAGACCCTTGGGAAATATCATTCCATATGCATTAACACAGCTAAAATGATCAACAAAAAGGAAGTGAGGTGGACACAAATGGCCAGCATAGAGTCCAGAGGGTTAATAAAAGCTGAATTTGTTTTTACATGTAAGGTGAGACCTGGGGCCTGCTTCAAGATGGGATCCAAGGTCTACAGAGCTTGATGTTGAAGAACTTGCAAGCAAGCAACAGCATGACAAAGCATGCAAAGAACTGTTATGTTCAAGTTTTGACTGAAAAAGAGATCAACTTTGACAGTGGTTCTCAGGACGATACCTGTAGTGACTCTGAGCAAGACTAGACAGTGTTGTCATGGCCAGAGTCCTTGCTGGGGAGGCAGCATTATTCCGGTGTAAGTTTAATCCATGGTCTAACACACCGTGAAACCATGAAAGACCCCCTCTCGAGAGATCAAGTCAGCAGACCGCGTATTTAACAGAGTTTTAGCAACCTCAGAAAAAGACCATGCATTAACGATATACTGCAATATACGCCTGAACACAGCTCTCCACTCTCCTGCAGCAGCTTCCTGTTGATGGGAAGTCCCGACGAGTCGATTACCGAGTGCAGTTAGAAATGCTCAATTTCGTTCTTTTCCCTGTCCGTTCTTAATAAAAACTGTTATAAACTGGCAGGTAAGACACATATGAACTTTGATTGCATTTCCATGGACTCATAATCATACATTTTCATCCTTGAGCCGCGGAACTCTACTGCACTCGGTAATCGACTCGGCGGGACTTCCCCACAACAGGAAGCTGCCCCAAGAGAGTGGTGAGCTGTGTTCACTTCACAATAGAAATCCGGCTATGCTAGCAGATGTTTGATGCCCCGGACTATGTGTTGAGACCCTATTTGTACTGTTGCTGAAGTTTGGTGCTGTTCTGAGCATTATTTGTGGCTTTTTGGTGGCGGTTTCTTGTTGGAGACGTATACTGCAGTGTATCGTTAATGTGCGGTCTTTTTCTGAAGTTGCTAAGACTCCGTTAAATAAGTAGTCTGCTAACTTGATCTCTCGAGAGTATGGAAGCGAATTTGTACCATAATTCAAATTAAAATGCATTTACAGAAATGCTTTTTCATTTTAAGAATGTAGCTGCATTTTTTGACTCATAAATAAAATTAGTAATAAATCATCCAAATTGCATTTTCATTTTCTTCTTCAAGACTGCTCATTTTGTAACTTAATTCAAATGATAAAGAAAAGGACATTTAAGATTTAATATTCAAAAGATGGCCCAGCAAATAGGTACCAAAATTCAATTTGAAATGTCAAATTTGAGAATTAAAATGCATTAGCAGAAATGCTTTTTCATTTCAAAGTCAGAGCTGCATTTTTTGACTCATAAATAAAATTAGTAATAAATCATCCAAATTGCATTTTCATTTTCTTCTTCAAAACTGCTCATTTTGTTACACAAAGACAAAGAAAACTGCTTTTTCGTTTTGAAGCCCTCCCCCCGCAAAAAAAGGTCCAAAATTCAATTTGAATTCGCAATCCCAAGCGGCGCAGGAGAGTGACGTCAGCGGCCTCTCTTCTTCTTCAGCCCCCAGTCTGACCGACCGTGCTACGCATCTACGTTAGGGGGCGGCGGTGTGCTTATTCGACACTGGAGCAAGAGAAGGGACAAGAGGAGAGTGTGAAGGCTGTGTTGGTAGCATAGACTGTGGTACGTGTTTTCAGAAACAGCGGGGAAATCACCACCATGTCCAGTTCTGTACTGCGGTCAAGCCAGCCATGGTTCGCGTTTGCTTGGTTAAAGCAGCCGCACATTTTTTTTCCAGTGCGAAATTCTCTAACATTTACGGTGATCATAATGAAGCCGCTCTGAAGAGCTGTTGGCAGTGACGGTGGGTCAGACTGCAGACTCACAGTCAGACCCATGAAACACACACGGTACTTTCCAGTCAGTATTCCCGGTAATAAACTGAAGGTTATCAGCTGGACCGTACGTCGACGTCGCCCCCATATTGGATGTGGCAGCTCAGCCCCGTGAACTAATACAAGTCAATGGAGTGAACTTTATAAAGCTCCCTCTACAAAGTGCTATAATGTCTCTCTCTCTCCCACACCCCACGCACCTGCAGCGGGTCACAAAATCACCGGCCGCTTTATAGCCTGGAGCCCCGCCTTTCCGAAACCCCGCTGTTCCGAACATAGACTTCAATTCATCGTAATGGCGGGGTTTCCCTTTTTTTCAAAGACCCCGCTATTCCGAAAAGTCTATTGGGGAAACCCCTCCATTCCGAAAACCCCCCATTCCGAACGGACACAATCAGAAAGGAAACGGAGGCTGCACATTTATCCTTTTTTATTTTGTGGGTTAAAACGGATCATGTGGCTGATTAACCGCAAAACAAGCCTACTTCATCTTATTGACATAACGCTCATTATGCTTCAGCTGGACAAATGGCTGTGTTGAATTGAAATTATTTTATCATGCTAAATATCCGAAATTGTATGAAAATTGCTCCAATGCGTTATACCGATCTTCGGACATATTCAGACACAGCCTGATATGGGTTCTGAGCAAAGGAATGTCTGTTTTCTCCCCCGGTCTGTTGTCAGCAGGAGCGGGGGCTGCAGGCTCGCGCCTGGGTGAAGTGGGCTCAAGCCAGAGTTCAGCCGAGAGAGAAAAATTGTGTATTTCTTTTGCTCTGTGGGAGATCTCCCACAACAGAGTGGATGAGAAACCAAGGGGGACAGATCTGCCCAGCAAACATCAGAACGCAGAGTGCAGCCTTTGTCTGTCACCTGGTTCAGCACCCTGGACAGCTGCCTGCGTAACTGGATGTAGGAATTTGATGCATTTGAAGCCGCGACATTTGGTCAGAAACGTCATATATAATAACATTGTTTCGAGTCGTAAACAGTTCTGTAAGTGGAAGAAATAACAATCAATTAGGCTATTAGTGTTAGTCCTTCCTCATATAAAGTTGCGTTACGTTGCACAGCTGGAGACCGCTAACAAAGTTAGAGACAAGAGAGACAATGTATGACATCCCGCGAAATGATGTGCGGTCAATAAGAAATTACTTTTCGGGCAAACAATTATAAGAGAGAGGGAGCGCGGACGGGGGATCCGTTGTGTGACAGCGGAGCGGAGGGTCAGCAGCTGGATTTTGCACGCACGATCAGTAGTATTAGTAGGTGTTTAAGGTTTATTACGTTTGCGGACATTATTACATTCAATGTAATAATGTAACAGCCTTTACGTGCGCACAGTTTGCGTGTGTAGGCCCGTGGTCATGATAATCCGTCTATGGCTATAAGAGATGGATACACAATCAATTTCATGTAGTTTTTATTGAATCAAAAATACATAGGTAGCCTATGTCTTCTCCTCTGCTTTTTTTTTTTTTTTTCCAAAGACAAACTGAGCAGCACTGCTCAATCCACTCAATCCGCTCCAGCTCCACCCACCCGGCGCTCCTCCGAGTGCCGACAGGACTGCCAGCTCTGCGGCGCCCCGGAGCGTGGCTTCCCCGTGAACACCCCCTCCTACTCTGACTTTGTCCGTGTTACAATAAACACTCCATGCATCCAGCTACAGCCTCCTGTCCGCTTCTGGGTCTCACCTTTGCTAAAGACACCTAACATTAACAGATCAAAACAGAGTAAACGGCAGCTATCCGACATCAGATCCACGCTCCTGCCTGCCCCAGCCAGCCCCCACACACCGGCCTGTCGCCTGCGCAGCCGCGCGGGAGGGGACAGGAGAGACCCCGGCGCTGCTGCAGAGGAGCCGTGGACTGCGATGACTCTGAGCAGCATGTGAATTACAATATAATCTATTTCTCGCCTTTCCCCCGATGATCTGAATAAGTCGCTAAATTTGTCGCTAGTCGCTTTTTCGAAATAATGTCGTTTAGAGGGTCTGAAAAGTCGCTAGGTCTAGCGAGACAGTCGCCATGTTGGCAACACTGATGAAGCGAGGCCGCTGACGTCACTCTCCTGCGCCGCTTGGGATTGCGAATTCAAATTGAATTTTGGACCTTTTTTTGCGGGGGGAGGGCTTCAAAACGAAAAAGCAGTTTTCTTTGTCTTTGTGTAACAAAATGAGCAGTCTTGAAGAAGAAAATGAAAATGCAATCTGGATGATTTATTACTAATTTTATTTATGAGTCAAAAATGCAGCTCTGACTTTGAAATGAGAAAGCATTTCTGCTAATGCATTTTAATTTTCAAATTTGACATTTCAAATTGAATTTTGGTACCTATTTGCTGGGCCATCTTTTGAATATTAAATCTTAAATGTCCTTTTCTTTATCATTTGAATTAAGTTACAAAATGAGCAGTCTTGAAGAAGAAAATGAAAATGCAATTTGGATGATTTATTAATAATTTTATTTATGAGTCAAAAAATGCAGCTACATTCTTAAAATGAAAAAGCATTTCTGTAAATGCATTTTAATTTGAATTATGGTACAAATTCGCTTCCATACTGGGACAGGCTGCTAAGGAATGCTGGCTCAGTGTTTGGCATGGAGCAGGAGTGCATCACATCAACTGCAGAGAAAAGTCTCTGTCTGCCCCAACCATCACATCACTGTTGTCATCTATTGTCTAGTATCCACTATCCATGTCACTGTCTTAGAGGTAACATTAGCCCCTCTACACAATCTGGACTGTGGTCCTAACATTTACCCCTGTTGGCTTGTAGGTGTCTGTTCTATTTATTTTATCTTCTTTGTATTGTTTTTGTTAAGCAATTCTATTATGTTCACACTCACATAGTCATATTTAACATACACAGCTTTGCACTGATTAAATCTTTGCACTCTTTACTTTTGCACTACCACCACTGCAAAACACTCCATAGCTCCCCCTGGAGGTCAGTGTATCACAGGGTCAATCCCTACCAGGCCTTTGTAATCACTTGACATGCTCTTCACTTTTTACATTTGTCTGAGTTATTTTTGTAATGTGGTCCTGTGGTTGGTATGTCAGACTCTTCATAGGTTGTTTTGTATCCTTACTCTGAGCCCATGTAGTGACTTTCATAATATAATGAGGCCTTACTTTAATGCTGTGCCCTGAAGATCTTGCCAGTTTATTAATCTTATGTAATTAATGAATACCTCCACATCTCTACTGCTGATAGACTGTTTTCCTGGGATGGTCACAAACTCATATTGCAAGTAAGTCTACTTAGCTTTTAAATGTTCCTTGTCTTGACTTTCATTGCGCATCCATAACAGTGTCTCAGTGAGCTGAAGTCAATACCCGGAAAAGAGGAAGAGTAGACCCTGCTCACACAGCTAACTAAGTGTTAAATATATTCACACTCATGCTCACCTACTGTCACATAATTGATCAATCATGCTTGGTCTGTGGAATAACACCTATAAGAACAAGGTAAGATAATGCCAAAGAGAGGGATCAACCAGATACTACTGCAATCCCCATGAGCGCACATTCAATATCTTTTAGCTTTACATCTATAATAATAATGTATTTGGGACAATAGACGAGTATATATTTTGGCTTTTTTCAAACATCTAAGGCTGGTAGATCCTGTCAATACGTAATATATTACTTAACATTTATTTAAACAAAGCAACAATTATATTATCATTGTATATATCATGTATTATGTAGGCTATTATTAACCCATTGCTATTGGAGAACGGAGGAGCCGCTGTCCGGAAGTATTTTCCTCACGTCTTTTAATGATATCCTCCACATACCTCAACACAAAAACACTAAAGTGTCCTTGATTATTAAACAATGCGATGGATTAATGTTCTTGCCATCAGTTTTAATTATTTCTCCTTCGATTATGAGAAATCAGTTATTTTTGTCAGTTTTGGACAGGGAAGGCTAAATTACCCATGAGCCTTAGCCACCGTTGCTATGGAGACGAACGCGTTCCGCGACTTTGCTATGCGTTAACGTTACCATAGACTGTATAAAAATAGTGCGTTAACTGTTACAAAATCACTGCCTGATATCAGTCTGGACCCAGGCAAACAAAACCGTCATTTATTTCAAACTAATCAAGATTGTGTGTGTTTTCATGAAGTCGCCCCCTTCACACACACATACACGCACGTAGAAGGCTCCACGCCCAGGGGTGTCTGCACACGAGACGACAGCCGACAGCGGTCACTCGGCCGTTTGCCCGGATCTCCCGCCCCCCGCTCGACTACTGTTTTCGCTTAAATATCTAAAATAAAACATATACACTTTGTTAACATTGTTACGGCCATGGCCTAGGGAAAACCCTGGCGCAACAAGAAATTGAGACTCCCCTCTTCCTGTTCCCCAAACACCACCAGCAGCGAACGTTTTAACAAAGTTTTATTCAAAACCAACACATTTTCAACAATCATGCATGCTGGCGGCCTGGATCAATGGTGGAGAGTCCCCAGGAACTGGGCAGAGCCTGCCTTTAAACTCTTGTTGTCAGACAGGAACCAATCAGCTCCCAGGCAACCTGCAACCACTCAAACACACCTGCACCCAATCTCTCACACACACACGTAAAAAGAGGGTTATTAAAAGACAGACAAGCATTTGACCTCTAGGGTTGTAACACCTCCCCCCTTAAAACTGAACATTTCTCCCCTAAAGAAATGTTCAAGTTAATGCAGTCAGGTTTTGAGCAATCATAAGTCTGTTCCCCCTTAAAACCAATCTACATAAAAACACTTCTGCACAGGACCAAAATCAAATCCGTGGGTGCCTTCCCCACAAACAAAATGGCCACCACCATGAGAAGAGAACACAAAAAGCAAATGCACCAACTGTGGTAACAGACACACACACCAAAACAGCAACAGGTGCCCAACACAACAGTGGAGTGCAACAGCCACCACACAAAAGGCATCACTGTGTAGTCAACACTACACCCAAATGTTGCCAGCTTACACCTAAGCTGCAACCACGACAAGTGACCCAACAAAAGTGAACTGCCACTACCACACCCAAAATGGACACCTTGTGATCTCAAACCACACGTTACTATATCATGGAGTGTAACAAAGAGACAAAAGTGACCAGACAAACTGGGAAGCCACATCCACCAATCAAGATCCACTGATCTGGGGAGTGACACCATGCCAATCATACTAATTAATACACTAAATCAGTAACACCCGTTTGACCACACCAAAAGTGGACTGCAACAACCACACACAAAAGGCATCACTCTGTAGTCACCACTACACAAAATGTTGCCAGCTTACACTTAAGCTGCAACCACAAGTGACCCAACAAAATTGGAGTCCAGTTACCACAACCAAAAGGTCACAAAAGTTACTGCGCACAAGTATTAATTAGGGCCACACATCACAACGTGACCAACACAAAAGCAGCCATCTCACACAAAACTACGTTGCTGTGCAAAGTATAAACGAAGGGAAACAAACTGCAGAGACACCCCAACTTTACCTGCCTATAAAAAGGTGGCTAACTCACCTAGCTAGTCTTCAGTGGCTTGCCGAGCTCGAGGCGTCTTTAAACGCTGAACTCAGTGAATCACCGAAGACCAGGAATCTAGTCAACTGCGAATCACTGAAGCGTACCCCCACTCAGGATTACCACCAAAAATAAGAAAGGCAAAATAACAAACATGGCAAATCCTTGAAAATGCCTGGCAGCTTTCTGGTTAGGGTGCTCAGTCAGAAACACAACATGCAGCAACAACTTAACAAAAAAGATGACCACTACACTTAACTAAAGGCCACTTACACAAACAAACTAAACCAAACCAAATCTACCTCACCTCATGGACATTCAGATCCCGGACGAGCCCCCAATTGTTACAGCCAGGGCCTAGGGGAAACCCTGGCGCAACAAGAAATTGAGACTCCCCTCTTCCTGTTCCCCAAACACCACCAGCAGCGAACGTTTTAACAAAGTTTTATTCGAAACAAACACATTTTCGACAAGCATGCTGGCAGTCTGGGTCAATGGAGGAGAGTCCCCAGGAACTGGGCAGAGCCTGCCTTTAAACTCTTGTTGTCAGACAGGAACCAATCAGCTCCCAGGGCAACCTGCAACCACTCAAACACACCTGCACCCAATCTCACACACACAGGTAAAAGAGGGTTATTAAAAGACAGACAAGCATTTGACCTCTAGGGTTGTAACAACATGTATCATCTAAATGCAGTGTAATTACTAGTTCGGCTGTACTAGCTATTTCATATATTCAGTAGATATGTCATTATACGACCCTATCTACAACCCTACTTCAGAAACCGGAAGTACAACTATGATGCTGATTCGTATCAAACTAAATGGTGCGCCTCTATGGAATTGTAGTTTTTTTTTTCAATATTAGTGTTTTTCCAATAATTGGAAGTTGTAAATACTGATTTGATAGTATATTAAGCAGTTTAAGGGGGTGGTAAACACATATGTGAAATCACATTTTAAATATGTAATTGTTAAATGGGTGAAAATTAATTTCAACCATATTTGAGAGTGCCCCCAATTGGTGACTATACTCACATGAGAGCTGAGATCAAGAGTTCTCTAGAACAGTTTCTCTTATGTCTGTAGCCCCTTTTTTTGCTTAATTATAAACATTCAAACTTGCACCAAGGTCAAGGTTCAAAGGTCAGCATTTCAAAGCAGGAGCTTTCATGAATCTTGATACTGACATATGTTACTCTCCATGTCGAGACCTTTCCAATGATGTATTTGGTTTAGCTCCACGTGAAAGTTTTAATTTTTTCGTGTCATGGACACACACCATCCCAGGGCTAGTTTCAGAGAGCACTTTGAAGGCCCTGTATATTAAATGAAGCTGTTTGTTTGTTTGTTTGTTTTTTCTTTTTTAGTAGAAATAGTGACCAACAGGAGTCACTTTAAGAGCTTATAATACTGCTGAGAATCAAGGGCATTACTACTGGCTTGGAGAAAGGAGGGTTTCCATTGCTGAGCAGCTGCATCTAAGCCATACTTCAGCAAGTGCAATGCAAAGCATCAGATGCAGTGGTGTAAAGCACGCCGCCACTGGACTCTAGAGCAGTGGAGACACTCTCTCTGGAGTGACAAATAACATTTCTCCTTCTGGCAATCTGATGGATGTGTCTGGGTTTGGCGTTTTTCAAGAGAATGGTACTTGTCTGACTGCATTGTGCCAAGTGTAAAGTTTGGTGGAGGGGGATTATGGTGTGGGGTTGTTTTTCAGGAGCCGGAGGAACTCTGAAAGCTTCAGCATACCAAGAGATGTTGGACAATTCCATGCTCCCAACTTTGTGGGAACAGTTTGGGGATGGCCCCTTCCTGTTCCAACATGACTGTGCATCAGTGCACAAAGCAGCTCCATAAAGACATGGAGGAGAGAGTCTGGTGTGGATGAACTTGACTGGCCTGCACAGAGTCCTGACCTCAACCTGATGGAACACCTTTGGGATGAATTAGAGTGGAGACTGAGAGCCAGGCCTTCCTGTCCAACATCAGTGTGTGACCTCACAAATGTGCTTCTGGAAGAATGGACAAAAATTCCCATAAACACTCCTAAACCTTGTGAAAAGCCTTCCCAGAAGAGTTGAAGCTGTTATAGCTGGAAAGGGTGGACCGACGTCATATTAAACCCTATGGATTAAGAATGGGATGTCACTTAAATTCATATGCGATTCAAGGCAGGTGAGCAAATACTTTTGGCAATATAGTGTAGCTCACTCTGTATTTGTATGGAAGCGTATTGCTGCCATGTAAGAAAAAGAAATACAGACTAACAGCACAGCCTGGGTTAGGGGGCATAATATTCCAGTGCAGCCACAAGCTTCATGCCTGGCACCCTTGCAAGCAGTCCGTGAGAGGTCATAGGCTGGGGGTAGGAAACCTTTTTATATGAAGAACTACACTGGGTTAAGAAATCACTGACGGGCCAGGCAGCCTGAGTTATGCTAACTCATAGTTAGTATGCTTGGAGAATAAGTGGGGGCTGTGTATTTCATGGATAATGCAACACTTAGATGACAAATCCAACCTGAGGCCTTTGATCATGAACACATTGGCCGGATTAAACAGGCCCCATGCGACCTACCTTGGAGGGCCAGGTCTTAGATTTCCCACCACTGCCATAGGCCTTAGTAAACCACCCACCTGTTAAGTCATTCCAGAGTGACCAGATAGATGTCCTTAGTGGACTTAGCACATTCCCTATTGTAAGGGAAAACATAGGAAACCTACCTCTGTCACTGGTTTATGACAAGAAGTGATTAGATTTTTTAATTATATTGATGGCCAAGCTGGAAATGTTCCCGGCTGTCTCAGGCTCATGTCTCCGGTTTTGATCTCTGAAGTCTGATCACCTTATGTCATGCACATACTGTATGTTGACACAGAGGTTGAGAAAATAATTTGTGAAACTTGACACCGGTCTGTCTGTGTATGAGGCAAAGAAGATGAAAAAATGGCCTTTCTGAAACGCTGTGTGATTTCAATTCACTTACACATTTTTCAATTGATATTTCCTATTATCCAATTACTGTCAAATTTGTTACTTGTTCTGTCACTGCATGAGACTTTCTGCTAGCTCACTTTTGCCATCAAATACAGCACAAAAGATGTAAAGGATACAGCCAAACAGGTTACAGAACAAAGGGGGCAAACAAAGATTTTTCAAGGAATAATCAACATAATGCTTCATTATTCATCCAAAATTTAATCAAATTGTGCACAAATATACATACATACAAAACAAACAATAGAAAAAAAAGTAGTAGTAGGTGGTGTTAGGAGTTAAACTTGGCCGGCTCCCAGGTGTCCTCCCAGATTCTGTCACTGTTAATAGTGCACAAGTCATCTTACACAAAGCATACACAAAAAAATATGGTATTGTGTTGTACAATAGTTTTCTACGTCATTCCTTTTATAATTTGTTTCTTCACTTTGCCCCTTACAGCTCTCAAAGCTAACTCAAGACTTGTGACTCAGCATTTTGTGCACATATGTGCCTTCCAACCGAAATCAGACCCCTTCACAGAGAACATTTAGCTTCATAGTCCATGGTACAGTTCACGATTTGTGTAGGAGAGAGAGGATGAAGGAGGAAGCAGGGAGGAGAGGGAGGATGGGGGGGAGGCAGGGAGGAGAGGGAGGATGGGGGGGGAAGCTGAGAGGAGAGAGAGGATGAAGGAGGAAGCAGGGAGGAGGTGGGAGATGGGGGAGGAAGCAGGGAGGAGAGGGAGGATGGGGGGGAAGCTGAGAGGAGAGAGAGGATGAAGGAGGAAGCAGGGAGGAGGTGGGAGATGGGGGAGGAGGCTGAGAGGAGATGGGGGATGGGGGAGGAAGCAGGGAGGAGGTGGGAGATGGGGGAGGAGGCTGAGAGGAGATGGAGGTTGGGGGAGGAAGCTGGGAGGAGGTGGGAGATGAGGGAGGAAGCTGTGTAGAGGAGGAAGGTTGAGTAGAGAATAGTGGAGCTTCAGAAGATGGTGAATCGACCGGTTCAAGGTGAAGAATGAATTCTTCCTCTGGTCCCAGTCCAGGCTGACTGTCCACAGAGGGGGGGGCACAGGTGTCCACTACAGGCGAGGGACTAGGAGTAGTTGCTGGAGCTGCTTGTGGAGCCAACACCTCTACAAATATTGCAGATAAGATAAAAAATGTTTAGAAACAACTAGCAGTGAAGTGATTTCATAAATAGCACCTTCGACAATTTGGTTTATTTATTACAGGCCATCTTCATCAATGGAAATGTCCTTCTTTATTCTTGCTTGTATAAAGTCAGCCTTCCTGGAAACCAGCTTGGGGACGAGAAGCTCAAGTGTTCTTAGACATTCGTGGAAGCTCTCCTGCTCATCCAGAGGAACCCATCGTTTCCAATGACTGTACGTCTCCTTTGCAGTCTCTACCAATTTTGGCAGGTGGTTGAGCACAAATTCATATGATTCTTGATTGCTATTTGATGGGGAGGTGTCAGCAGCAAGTTCACATGCGCCATCTGCTGTCTGCAGTGAGGTGGATAATTCAGCCTTTCCAAAGAGTGTCCTGGAATAGCCCTTTGACCCCTTTCATTTCCACTCGCATTCCTTTGCAGTCTTTGCCAGGTCGGCCTTTTGCTGTCCCGTTAACACAGCTTCCTCATCTGCGTCCAGCTCCGCCTCCAGCTCTGCAATGAGTCCAGCCTCCACATCGTCGTTGGCTTCCATGACTCTTTCTGCCTCCTGCATGAGTTTGTTGAAATTGTTCCTGAGCTCCTCTTCAACCATTTCTTTATGGTTCCTGCTGTTGACAAGGCGAGAGAATGCTCGCTTTGCTGTTGTCCTCTCCACCCTGAGCTGCTCAGCTGATTTTCCAATAACTTCATCAGCCATGATTTATTTTTACTTAACCGTCCTTCTTTTCCAGATCTCCTGGTCCCAGTCGGTTTTTCACTGTCAAGTCTTTTAATGTTTTTTGCAGATTCCCCGCTTGAAAGGGACCTGATTGATCTACCCCGGAATGATGAACTGGATTTCACTCAATGACCAAACACTTCTTTTCCATTTTTCCTCCTTGTATTTTGGCAGTTCCATTTTTCATTTCTTCAGCCATTTCTTTAAAAGGTATTTGGATTGTGTGGGTCTTTTAGCAATTTAGTTTCTTAGCAGGTGAAAAACCGGCTGCCAATCGGGTGCTGTAGACCATCAGTCCTGCATGCCTTTAGTGGCGATCGCGGCAATTTTTAAGACATTGTCCAATTACTACTGCTCAAGTTTTTAGCCTCAAGCCATTTTCTATTGTTCCTCGCTTCCGGTGCTGTGTGCCCTCTTTAAAGCTCCGGGTGGAACTTGGCAGGCGCATCGGTTCCGCCCACTTTCAGTCTTGTGCGCTTTTTTGATTTCTTGTGATTTTAGCGTCAGTCCATTCATTCCAGTTTGACTTGACAGTTACAGTGGTTGCTCAGAATGCCATCTTACACACCTATGACCTGACCTGTGTTTGTTACACTAATAGAATGAGCTGTTCTCAGAATACAGTATCATTGTATACCTCCAAATGTTCTATTTAGCACTTTAAAACAGGCAATATTACAGACAATATTATTGATTTGATTGTGAAACTCATTCTTTTTGCATTTAGAGACATCAAGTTTGATTTATACTGAACTAAATATACGTCCAAAGGACCCAAAACAATGTATTTGATTTCTCTCAATTTGTTTTTTTTTTCTTCATGACCTGCAGGTATGAAGGTAGATTTGTGTCTTTATTATTCAATCAAAAAAAAGTTTGCTTCAATCAAAATATATATTTTCAATAAAAAAAAACTCCACTTCAATCAAAAAAAACCCTTTTGTTATAATGTGAGGAGCAGCAAAGCGTGGTGGAAGACAAAACATCACACTAGCAAGGGTTGTGCAGGAAAAATAGAAAGACTTTTATTTTAGTCTCAAAAAAAACAAAGAAACAAACATTTCTTACTGAGCTTCAGACCGCTCAGGTCGCTCTCTTCTCATAAAAAAAAACCCAAAGACTCTCGCCCTCCCCTATTCCACCCACATATATAGTGGGAGAGTCCGCCTTTCCAATTCAATTGGCCTATCAGGGCAGATCTCTATAATGGAGAGTTGAAAAGGTTTACAATGCATAGGCATGGTTTTCTTTCACTTGCTCACACTCTAACAAGTTGTAAATGCATTCATCCTTAGCCTAAGATACCTACTGCACATTCACAACACAAAATGATTTGTACTTTATTCAGTATTTAACTTAATTACCCGTCATGACATCACACATCCATGATCCAATCGCCACTGAGAACACGCCTTCTCAGACTCCACATAAAAAGGCTACTGATGAGGCGCGCTTCCTCTTTCCCCACCAGCACAAGATGGCCACCACAAAGGACTCCAACTCTGACAGGTTATTACTTGGATTACCACAAGTCTTACATGTACATTTTGTGTAAACATCTTAAAGTACAACTCTTTGTATTTAACAAACATTAGTGGAAACATAATTTAAATAAAGAAAATGGAAAACTGTGTCTGAGTGTCTTTCCACCTTTCTGAAAAACTGGTTAGCAACTAGTGAGAAAGCTGGTGCTTCATCACACCTTTCAATCAAAGAAAAAAGTTTTTGAATGCAAAAATATAGTTGAGACTCAAACAAATACATTTGAACACTGTTTTTCTTTGATTGAAAATGTTTTCTTTGATAGAAGTAAAGGTTTTTTTGTTTGAAGCAACTTTTTTGATTGAAGTAATGTTATTTTGTGTCTGGGCCATATTATGGGTAGGACATGTGTGTCTTTATAATTCAATCAAAAAAGAAGTTGCTTCAAACAAAAAAAAAATATTTTCCATAAAAGATATCACTTCAATCAAAAAAAGACTTTCTCAATCATAGAAAAAAAGTTTTTGAATGCAAAGAAATATTTGAGACTCAAAAAATTGCATTTGAACACTTTTTTTTTTTTATTGAAAATGTTTTCTTTGATTGAAGTAATCTTTTTTGTGTTTGGGCCATATTATGGGTAGGACATTTGTGTCTTAATTATTCAATCCCAAAAAAGTTGCTTCAATCAAAAAAAATATTTTCAATCAAAGAAAAAACTGTTCAAATGCAAAAATAAAATTGAATCCCCCCTAAAAAAAAAAAATCATTTGAAGTGTTTTTTATTGAAAATATTTTTTTCGATTTTAAGTGATTTTTTTTTTTTTGAATGAAGTGAAAAAAGTTTTGAAGTTGTTTTTTTTTTTTGATTGAATTATTTTGACTCCCCATTGGTCAGACATGTTTGAGTGACAAGTGTCTACACACCAACAACGTCTTTCTGACAAGCAAGTCATGGCTGCCAGCAAGCCAGGGAGCAGTGGTGGAGTTGTTAACTACAGCATTAAAATGATTGGTGTCATGTTATTAGCCTACTCTGTTTGATATTTCGATTAAACATAAAGCTTGCTAACTTAGTTCACGTTGACTAATTTGTGTGATGGTGTTAGATATCTAACGCCGTCATATTGCTAGCTGACAACGTTAGCCGATGGCCCTGCACACTGAATTAATTGTTTATTTCACCGAAGTACAGAGGCTTGCTATGTGCTAGTGCTATGTTATGTTATTAGTGGTCAAACAACAGTCCACAGGCCAACTGTTGCCCGCAGCGCTGCCTGTTTAGCAGCAACAGATCATGCAGAGCCTGAGTCTATCTTCTCACACAGCCCAGTGGATTTCTGCGGTCAAGCCAGCCGTGGTTCGCGTTTGCTTGGTCAAATCAGCCGCACGTTGTTTTCTAGTGCGCGAATCTACTAACATTTACGGTAATCGTAAAGGCCCCCACACACCGCCCAGACGTCCAACTGCCTTATCCGACCACTCTCCGACCACTCCGTTGCCTCTTGTCTGACCTGTTCGGCAGAAAAGTTGCATTGAACACACCGCTTCGACGTGCTGCCTACTCCACAGTAGCGTGTACGTTCTGCGCTTGCGCGAGATGCAATAAGCGGGTGGCGCTTGTGTTGTGAGTTGTAAACGAGAACCTTATGCACGCAACTCTCTTTACTTTCGATCAAAACGAAACTTAACTATTTCCGATAAAAACAGCTGCATACTAAACATGCAGCGAGGCATTACCAGACTAACAAGAATTAATTCGTCCTGAACGGACAGAACAACTAGTCTGTGCCAGTACTGCAAAACATGAAAACGGGGAATGACGGAACGGAGTGCATAGAAAAACAAAGCGCACACAGTATTCCGTCCCTCCCACACACCACGCTGATTCGCTAGCACAACGCCAATCAAAACGGCTATTCAGCTGGCACACAACCAATCAGAGAATCCAATGGCTCAGACGTCTGACGGCCCTCCTCCTCAGACTTCGCATGCTCAGTCGGATCCGACGACGTCCGCGCGGCTCCGAAAGCTTCCGACGCAGCTGAACACACCAAACATATTTGCTCCCGACCTCGTCCGAGCCTCTCCAAACGCTTCAGACGTCCAATGGTTGGGCCGGTGTGTTCCTGCCTTAATGAAACCGCTTTGAAGAGCTGCTGGTCCGACTGCGCCGACTGCAGCGCTCTGGTCTGCTCCCCGAGCTCTGTGCCTCCATACTGCTACTGGAGACCAGAGACCGGAGCTCCCCTATAAACTCAGTTCATGTGAATAATATCACTATTCCTACAATGACTCCTTTGAGTCGAAGCGAATAAACTCAGCAAGTCAGTATGCGGGGAAAGTCAGCTGTGATTGTGCTACTGTGGTTCTTAGTAAAGTACAACAGACGGCTAATCAAGTAACAGACACATATTTTCATAACTGACTGACTTTTCTCCAAGCACTTTCTTTTATTGTCCGGTACGGTGGCACAGAGCTCGGGGAGCAGATGGAGCGCTGCTGTCGGCGAGGCAGCCCCGGCTCAGAGCGACACAGCTGGGGCTAATGGTCGTTAGCTCCGTACTACTACCACACTCCATACGCATATAGAGACTCCGGTCTCTATATGCAATGCCCCCCCAAATGCTTCGGCTGCCCCACCAAACCGACCCCGCTTCATTCCGAAAAAAAAAAAAAGTATATTCAAATATTTGATATTGTAACGTATTCCCATAAATGCTGCTCAGAGTAATCACAGTCCTCGGCTCTTCTGCCAACAGAGCCAGTCTCTCTCTCTCTCTCTCTCTCTCTCTCTCTCTCTCTTGTACCGTGCATACAGTCAGTAGCAGCTTCTATCAGTTAGCATCACATTAGATACTACGGGCACTCCAGGCTTGTTAGTTGTTAGCATGTCGGCTAGCAACTGCTAGTAGTAGCCTAGTCCCATCGGCGGCTCCTGCCGAGTTTGTCTCTGTCCCACTCCGCGGCATAGCGAGCGTCACACGGGCAGGCTACGTACCGGTTGTGAAGCGGGTTTCAACTTTCAACCCTTGCCAGCCCCGCTATTAGTCCTGTTGGCCCACGAGCCTCACCCACCCCCGCCGACAGGACTAAACAACACACGTTAGTGAGAGGGGACTCTATAACCTGTAAACTCGGGTTAGCGCCGCCGGCCACTGTTTAACGTTACTTCCTGGGGCCAGAGCCTCCGACAGCGACTAGTCTGAGGCTGCTGGCATCTGGCAGGGAGAAACAGGGAACCCAGGCAGGCACACACGACTTTCCAAAGTGCGAGAAAGTCGTACACAATAACATAGCATCAACCAATCAGACAAGATTTATTTATTTATTTTTATAGCGCTGTTTACAAAATTGCTTTGTCACAGATTATAAAGAAAGTTACATTTTGCCCCACCACCAAATTTCCCAAATTCATCGTGGTAGATATGAGGGGAGGTAGGAAAATTTGGTGGTGGGGCAAAATGTATGTGACAGACTGACAATCTTAAATATGGGCAGATGTTAGAGGAACAACAAGCTCTTATGGGCCGGCTGACTGACCACTCTGTCTTCTGTGTAGCGTTATTCAAAGGCTAAATGATATTCCATCTCTCCAATTTCTATACATCTGCATCGTCAGTTATCTGATCACTATTTATAAACCACATATAAGTCTCTATATCACAGTCATGATTACCCTCTACAGTCACTAACTTAGACAAATCAGTCTGCATTCTTTTGTAGCGAATTTCTTATTCAGATGTTCAAAAACGTGCATGATTTGAAATAATACAAATCTACCTCCATTTTTTAATTTGATTATTTGTTTGCAAAAGTTAAAAATGAAGCATTGCCTTCTGGGAATTTCAAGACTGAATCGAGTGGACCGCGTCTGCGTGGTTGTTGGAAGTTGGAGATTGAAAATTGGAAGCTGACTGAGATTAAGCTAGCAAAAAAATGAATCGAGGCATCAAGCGACACAAGGGGTGATCGGAGAAGAGAGAGAGAGAGAAATCTGAGAGCACTGTAGGCTAACAGTGAAAAATGCTGCAAACCGACTGATTTGTTTTTAAAATCAAGTGCAGCTAAATCTAGAGGTAAACATGGATAACGAATGATGGCAAGACATTTTTATTATGGAACGGCTGGCTCTGATGATTTAGTTTTTTTTTATGCATTGGGGTTGTGCAATGATATGTCCATGTTTTGGTGCAGTTGTTTATAGCATCACTGGGGCTCAAAGTGTGTGTTCTTTCCGTGCGGCAAAAGTTCTATCTGCCAGTTGCGCAATATTTAGGTTTAGATTCCATTTAATATTAGATAGCTAATTATAATTGGGCATTGATAAAGTTGTCCTACATCGGGGAGGTGGAGGTGGGCTTTAAATGTAAAATGCCAATTACATTGTAGCTTTAAATTTAAATAGAATATAGGTCAGTAGACTGACATGCAATAATTTGTTGGCCACATGATATGTTTTCTTCGTCAATCCAGAAAAAGAATTCCTGTTAGAGCTTTGCTGATGGAACCACGGCGAATCTGCCATGCTTACGTCTGGGTTGGCATCATAGACTGGAAGGCATACAAAAACGGTGATCTCTATGGCACTCAAAACAGTAGCAGTTGGTGACCCATCAAAATTTCTTACTGCCCCCCCAATCAAGGCAGTCTAGAACCGGGCCTGGTACACAATCATTCACGGGAGACGCAGCACTGCTTTGAGTGGTATACATGCACTAAAATTATTACACGGTGAAAGTGTCCTCTGTGCACAGTAAAATCAATTAACATGATGCTACATGGATGTTAGCAACACAGCGCTAATTTTAGCAGTACGGTTACTGAACGTGAATCAACTCCTCTGCCCTGAGTGAGTGAGTGAGTGACACAGCGCCACTTTCGGCACAGTACGTGAACGAGAATCACGTCCTCAGCGACGCGAATCATGAGTGAGTGACAGCGCGAACGTGATTCACGTGTTGGCGTCCCTCGTTCGCGAACGACCTGTTGAGGGCGTGAATCACGTTCGCGCTGTCACTTGAATCAGCGTGAACGTGAATCACGTTCGCGAACGTGAGTGACTTTTACTGTGCAGTAAAACCACTTAACATGATGCTACACGGATGTTAGCAACACAGCGCTAATTTTAGCAGTACGGTTACTGAACGTGAATCAACTCCTCTGCCCTGAGTGAGTGGGTGAGTGACACAGCGCCACTTTCAGCACAGTATGTGAACGAGAATCACGTCCTCGGCGACAGTTCTCTGTGTGCAGTAGGTTCGTGAATCATGAACGAATCACAGCGCAAACATGAATCAACCGCACAGTTCTCTGTATGAATCGCGGCAGTTCCACTCCCGGCCGGCATGCTCGCGGCTGAGCTCAACTGAACTGAGAAAGGAACGAATCAGTTCATGAAGTGATTCCGTTCACTTCGTTCACTCAAAAGATTCGTTCGTTTGAACGACACGTTCGCGACCGACACAACACCACAAGGCAAAGAATTAAGGTTAGGTCAAGTGCAGTATTATTGTTTACATCAACATAAAATAATCAGGTCATAAGAAGTCACTCAATTCAGATTCTGTGAAGTCAAATATTTTAGATGTGATATCTGGACATCATTTTTTTTTTTATTTGAGCAAGGTTATACTTTTTTCAGTGTATGGGTACATAAATACACAGCATTAATTATTTCAGTCTTGACAATTTTAACAATGTGAAATAATGAATTTGCATAGAAACAAATGAAATACACAACATACATGGCAAAAAGGGTTTGAACTAAATTCGGAGAATCTTTAAACCTCTTGACATATATCAATGATGATTAGTAATATTTAATTTAAAAGAAAGGTTGATATCTGAAGAGACACAGGGGAGTAGTGAAGTGTCTCTTCTGACATCACACTCATGTGACTGCCCAGTCTTAAGACTACTTTAAAGAAAGGATTAACGCTCTTCACTGAGAGGATAGCAAAAATATGATAGCAAGAAGATACAGCCAAGAGCTAGAATCTACAGGAGATCTCTTCACCGCCTGACCCCAACGAGTACATGCATGGTGAAAGAACTTGATGATGAACAGAAACCAAAAAAATAATCATTTCAGTTTCGATATCAATAATTTTAGACTGTAAAACAACTATCATCTCGATAATATAATAATAATAAATAATGATGAGGTGATGATGATATCACGCAGGCCCACAATACATGGGAAACCTTGCCTGAAAAAAAAATATATATATATACATATATAGATCTCTCTCTCTCTCTCTCACTATATATATATATATATATTATAATATACATATAATATAGAGTATATATATATATATATATATATAATATATATATCTATATATATATATATATATTATATATATATATATATATATAATATATATATATATGAAGGGTCTCAGTAACTCTATCATTAAGTGTTCTTACTTCCCCTTTATCATTACACCAATTTTCTTTCTCTGCTTAAGAAATTCTTGAGGCTCTTAAAAGTCCTACCTGCCTAATTTACTCCCAAAAGATGTTTACCTTAGCAAACTTTCACAGGGCCAAGATGATTTTTGATATTTTTTCTTTTTCAGGAGCTGCCTAAAATGAAGGAAATTATCTAGAAAACGTCATAATTATCAAAAATTCCTTGATTTTCACAACTTTCAGCAAGTCTAAGTACTAGGAAGCATTGTGAATACGGCCCCGATGTCTGTAGATGTCCACTGGACTGGTCCAGCCGCCGGGGTTACAGAAGTTGTAGCTGCCATGTTTTGGCTGCTTTGTTGTAGATTGCCTATAGGTTTGCTGCAGATTTGACTTGTGTTGCGATGGAAACCGAGCTGGAGTACGGTTTTTATTCCA